>NC_057810.1:225019325-225319325 GCF_018294505.1 Triticum aestivum | reverse complement strand
CATGGGATGGCTAAAAAGAGGAACAAGCAAGAGGGCACGGTGGGCTCCAGAGGCGAGGCTGGTACGAGCGAGCGCGAGACACAAGACGTACCTAGGTTCGGGGCTCTATGGGAGATAACACCCCCAGTCCTGCCGAGTGTGGTTTATATGTGGAGGGTACAAGATTGCTCCTTGAGTTGTTTCAAGGAGGAAGGAAGGCAAGCTAGTGCATAGGCACCTCCTTCTCCGCGTGGGTGTGTTCCACTATATGATCGCTTCACCCCCCCCCCCCCACCCCGCGTGGGTGTCTTATAGGCTCCCCCCCCCCCGGGGGGTCACAATGGTCATATTACATGGGCGAGGGGCCCGGGATGTCAGTGTTGGGGAACGTAGCAATAATTCAAAAAATTTCTATGCATCACCAAGATCAATCTATGGAGATCCTAACAACAAGAGAGGGAGAGGATGAGTTTATCTTCATACCCTTGAAGATCGCGATGCGGAAGTGTTGCAAGAACGCGGTCGGTGGAGTCATACACGAAGCGATTCAGATCGCGACCGAATCCGATCTAAGCACCGAACAACGGTGCCTCCGCGTTCAACACACGTGCAACCCGGTGACGTCTCCCGTGCCTTGATCCAGCAAGGAGAGAGGGAGAGGTTGGGGAAGAATCTGTCCAGCAGCAGCACAACGGCATGGTGGTGATTGAGGAGCATGACACTCCAGCAGGGCTTCGCCAAGCACTGGGAGAGACGAGGAGGGAGAGGGGTAGGGCTGCGCCAAGAGAAAGGGAGACTCATGTTCTTGGCAGCCCCAGAACCCACACTATATATAGGAGGAAGGGAGGAGGGTGCGCCCCCTCTAGGGTTCCCACCCCTAGGGGGGACGGCAGCCCTAGATGGGATGGAGGAAGGCGGCCAAGAGGGGGAGAGAGGGGGTGCTCTAGGGTGGGCCTTAGGCTCATCTGCGCCTAGGGTTTCCCCTCTCTCCTCTTTGCTGCGCCTTGGGCCTTGGTGGGAGGCGCACCAGCCCACTCAGGGGCTGGTCCCTTCCCACACTTGGCCCATGCAAGCCTCTGGGTCTTGTGGCCCCTCCCGGTGGACCCCGGAACTCTTCCGGTGGTCCCGGTACATTACCGGTGACACCCGTAATACTTCCGGTGACCAAAACCTCACTTCCTATATATTATTCTTTGCCTCCGGACCATTTCGGAACTCCTCGTGACGTCCGGGATCTCATCCGGGACTCCGAACAACATTCTGTAACCACATACAAAACTTCCCTATAACCCTAGCATCATCGAACCTTAAGTGTGTAGACCCTACGGGTTCGAGAATCATGCAGACATGACCGAGACAACTCTCTGGACAATAACCAACAGCGGGATCTGGATACCCATGTTGGCTCCCACATGTTCCACGATGATCTCATCGGATGAACCACGATGTCAAGGATTCAAGCAATCCCGTATGCAATTCCCTTTGTCAATCGGTACGTTACTTGCCCGAGATTTGATCGTCGGTATCCCAATACCTCATTCAATCTTGTTACCGGCAAGTCACTTTACTCGTTACGTGATGCATGATCCCGTGACTAACTACTTAGTCACATTGAGCTCATTATGATGATGCATTACCAAGTGGGCCCAGAGATACCTCTCCGTCACACGGAGTGACAAATCCCACTCTCGATTTGTGCCAACCCAACAGACAATTTCGGAGATACCCGTAGTGCACCTTTGTAGCGACCCAGTTACGTTGTGACGTTTGGCACACCCAAAGAATTCCTACGGTATCCGGGAGTTGCACAATCTCATGGTCTAAGGAAATGATACTTGACATTAGAAAAGCTTTTAGAAAACGAACTACACGATCTTGTGCTATGCTTAGGATTGGGTCTTGTCCATCACATCATTCTCCTAATGATGTGATCCCGTTATGAATGACATCCAATGTCCATGGTCGGGAAACCATAACCATCTATTGATCAACGAGCTAGTCAACTAGAGGCTCACTAGGGACATGTTGTGGTCTATGTATTCACACATGTATTACGGTTTCCAGTTAATACAATTATAGCATGAAGAATAGACAATTATCATGAACAAGGAAATATAATAATAACCATTTTATTATTGCCTCTAGGGCATATTTCCAACAGTCTCCCACGTGAACTAGAGTGATAAGAGACATCATGGTATGCACCATATCCAATAGGGTGCATTTATGATGTTTGGACACACCATCACACTATGGTGTTCCAGGCGGTATTAGTTATGAAACAATTTCCACAAGGTCTTAATTGTGTACCAAACTCGTAACTCAGATATTCATCTCTATGATCATACCATAGACATTTTATCCTCTTGCCACGATGATCTTCAACTTCACTCTGAAATTTCTTGAACCTTTCAATAATTCAGACTCGTGTTTCATCAAGTAAATATACTTAGAATCTACTCAAATCATCTGTGAAGTAAGAGCATAATGATATTCACTGCGTGCCTCAGCACTCATTGGATTGCACAGATCGAATGTATTACTTCCAACAAGTTGCTCTCTTGTTCCATCTCACTGAAAAACGAGGCCTTTCAGTCATCTTGCCCATGTGGTATGTTTTGCATGTCTCGAGTGATTCAAAATCAAGTGAGTCCAAACAATCCATCTGCATGGAGTTTCTTCATGGATATATACCAATAGACATGGTTCACATGTATCAATCCTTTCAAAAAAAATGAGTGAGTCCAAAGATCCATCAACATGGAGCTTCTTCATGCGTTTTATACCAATATGACTCAAATGGCAGTGCCACAAGTATGTGGTACTATCATTACTTTTGGTACGAACATGTGTATCACCACGATCGAGATTCAGTAAACTCATTTTAGGTGCAAGACCATTGAAGGTATTATTCAAATAAACAGAGTAACCATTATTCTCCTTAAATGAATAATTGTATTGCGATAAACATAATCCAATCATGTCTATGCTCAACGCAAACACCAAATAACAATTATTTAGATTTAACACCAATCTCGATGGTAGAGGGAGCATGCGATGCTTGATCACATCAACCTTGGAAACACTTCCAACACATATCGTCATCTCACCTTCAGCTAGTCTCCGTTTATTCCGTAGCTTTTATTTCGAGTTACTAACACTTAGCAACCGAAACGGTATTTCAATACCCTGGTGCTACTAGGAGTACTAGTAAAGTACACATCATAATGTATATCCAATATACTTCTGTTGACCTTGCCAGCCTTCTCATTTACCAAGTATCTAGGGTAGTTCTACTTCAGTGACCGTTCCCCTTATTTCAGAAGCACTTAGTCTCGGGTTTGGGTTCAATCTTGGGTTTCTTCACTAGACCAGCAACTGATTTGTCATTTCATGAAGTATCCCTTCTTGCCCTTGCCCTTTTTGAAACTAGTGGTTTTACCAACCATCAACAATTGATGCTCCTACTCGATTTCTACTTTCGCGGTGTCAAACATCGCAAATTGCTCAAGGATCATCATGTCTTTCCCTGATATGTTATAGTTCATCACGAAGCTCTAGTAGCTTGGTGGCAGTGACTTTGGAGAACCATCACGATCTTATCTGGAAGATTAACTCCCACTCGATTCAAGCGATTGTAGTACTCAGACAATCTGAGCACATGCTCAACGATTGAGCTTTTCTCCTTAGTTTGCGGGCTTAAGAAACTTGTCAGAGGTCTTACACCTCTTGACGTGGGCACTAGCCTGAAATCCCAATTTCAGTCCTCAGAACATCTCATATGTTCTGCGGTGTTTCAAAAACGTCTTTGGTGCCTCAATTCTAAACCATTTAGCACTACGCACTGAACTATCATGTAGTCATCAAAACGTGTATGTCAGATGTTCGCAACATCCACAACCGACGCTCGAGGTTCAGCACCCTGAGCAGTGCATTAAGGACATAATCCTTCTGCGCAGCAATGAGGACAATCCTCAGTTTATGGACCCAGTCCGCATAATTGCTACTGTCAACTTTCAACTAAATTTTCTCTAGGAACATATCTTAAATAGTAGAACTAAAGCGTAAGCTACGACATAATTTGCAAAGATCTTTTGACTATGTTCATGATAATTAAGTTCATTTGATTATTTAATGAACTCCCACTCAGATAGACATCCCTCTAGTCATCTAAGTGATACATGATCCGAGTCAACTAGGTCGTGTCTGATCATCACGTGAGACGGACTAGTCATCATCGGCGAACATCTTCATGTTGATCGTATCCACTATACGACTCATGTTCGACCTTTCGGTCTCTTGTGTTCCGAGGCCATGTCTGTACATGCTAGGCTCGTCAAGTCAACCTAAGTGTTTTGCATGTGTAAATATGGCTTACACCCGTTTTATGCAAACGTTAGAATCTAGCACACCCAATCATCACGTGCTGCTTCGAAACAATGAACTTTCGCAATGGTGCACAATTAGGCGAAACACTTTCTTGAAATTTTTAGTGAGGGATCATCTTATTTATGCTACCGTCGTTCTAAGCAAATAAGATGTAAACATGACAAACATCACATGCAAATCATAAAGTGACATGATATGGCCAATATCATTTTGCGCCTTTGATCTTCATCTTTGAGGCGCGGCATGATCACCTTCGTCACCGTCATGACACCATGATCTCCATCATCATGTCTTCGAAAAGTTGTCTCGCCAACTATTACTTCTACTACTATGGCTAACGGTTAGCAATAAAGTAAAGTAATTACATGACGTTTTCAATGACACGCAGGTCATACAATAAATTAAGACAACTCCAATGGCTCCTGCCGGTTGTCATACTCATTGACATGCAAGTCGTGATTCCTATTACAAGAACATGATCAATCTCATACATCACATATATATCATTCATCACATCCTTTTGGCCATATCACATCACATGACATATGCTGCAAAACAAGTTTAGTCGTCCCCTAATTGTTGTTGCAAGTTTTTACGTGGCTGCTATAGGTTTCTAGTAAGAACGTTTCTTACCTACGCCAAAACCACAACCTGATATGCCAATTGCTATTTACCCTTCATAAGGACCCTTTTCATCAAATCCAATCCGACTAAAGTGGGAGAGACAGACACCCGCTAGCCACCTTATGCAACTTGTGCATGTCAGTCGGTGGAACCTGTCTCACGTAAGCGTACGTGTAAGGTCGGTCTGGGCCGCTTCATCCCACGATGCCGCCGAATCAAGATAAGACTAGTAGTGGCAAGTAAATTGACAAAATTGACGCCCACAACAACTTGTGTTCTACTCGTGCATAGAAACTACGCATAAACCTAGCTCATGATGCCACTGTTGGGGAAAGTAGCAATAATTCAAAATTTTCTACGCATCACCAAGATCAATCTATGGAGATTCTAGCAACAAGAGAGGGAGAGGATGAGTTTATCTTCATACCCTTGAAGATCGCGATGCGGAAGCGTTGCAAGAACGCGGTCGGTGGAGTCATACACGAAGCGATTCAGATCGCGGCCGAATCCGATCTAAGCACCGAACAACGGTGCCTCCGCGTTCAACACACGTGCAGCCCGGTGACATCTCACGTGCCTTGATCCAGCAAGGAGAGAGGGAGAGGTTGGGGAAGACTCCATCCAGCAGTAGCACAATGGCATTGTGGTGATGGAGGAGCGTGGCACCCCAGCAGGGCTTCGCCAAGCACTGCGAGAGACGAGGAGGGAGAGGGGTAGGGCTGCACCAAGAGAGAGGGAGACTCATGTTCTTGGCAGCCCAAGAACCTCACTATATATAGGTCGAGGGGAGGAGGGTGCGCCCCATCTAGGGTTCCACCCCTAGGGGGGCGGCAGCCCTAGATGGGATAGAGGGAGGCGGCCAAGAGGGGGAGAGAGGGGGGCGCTCCCTAGGGTGGGCCTTAGGCCCATCTGTGCCTAGGGTTTCCCCTCTCTCTCCTCTTTGTTGCGCCATGGGCCTTGGTGGGAGGCGCACCAGCCCACTCAGGGGCTGGTCCCTTCCCACTCTTGGCCCATGCAAGCCTCCGGGGCTTGTGGCCCCTCTCGGTGGACCCCGGAACCCTTCCGGTGGTCCCGGTACATTACCGGTGACACCCGTAATACTTCCGGTGACCAAAATCTCACTTCCTATATATTATTCTTTACCTCCGGACCATTCCGGAACTCCTCATGACGTCCAGGATCTCATCTGGGACTCCTAACAACATTCGGTAACCACATAGAAAACTTCCCTATAACCCTAGTGTCATCGAACCTTAAGTGTGTAGACCCTACGGGTTCGGGAATCATGCAGACATGACCGAGACAACTTTCTGGCCAATAACCAACAGCGGGATCTGGATACCCATGTTGGCTCCCGCATGTTCAAACATGATCTCATCGTATGAACCACGATGTCAAGGATTCAAGCAATCCCATATACAATTCGCTTTGTCAATCGGTACGTTACTTGCCCGAGATTCGATCGTCGGTATCCCAATACCTCGTTCAATCTCGTTACCGGCAAGTCACTTTACTCGTTACATGATGCATGATCCCGTGACTAACTACTTAGTCACATTGAGCTCATTATGATGATGCATTACCGAGTGGGCCCAGAGATACCTCTCCGTCATACGGAGTGACAAATCCCAGTCTTGATTTGTGCCAACCCAACAGACACTTTCGGAGATACCCGTAGTGCACCTTTATAGCCACCCAGTTACATTGTGACGTTTGGCACACACAAAGCATACCTACGGTATCCGGGAGTTTCACAATCTCATGGTCTAAGGAAATGATACTTGACATTAGAAAAGCTTTTAACAAATGAACTACACGATCTTGTGCTATGCTTAGGATTGGGTCTTGTTCATCACATCATTCTCCTAATGATGTGATCTCGTTATGAATGACATCCAATGTCCATTGTCAGGAAACCATAACCATCTATTGATCAACGAGCTAGTCAACTAGAGGCTCACTAGGGACATGTTGTGGTCTATGTATTCACACATGTATTACGGTTTCCAGTTAATACAATTATAGCATGAACAATAGACAATTATCATGAACATGGAAATATAATAATAACCATTTTATTATTGCCTCTAGGGCATATTTCCAACAGTCAGCGTCTAGGAGCCGGCAATGGGGGCTGCCGGGGTGTCAGGTCTGCCGGGTCCACCAGGTGCGGGTCTCGCCGGGTCCGTCGGGTGCGGGCCATATCAGGCCCATCGGGTGCGGGTATGGCCGGTTGCTGGGTACTGTAGGAACGCCACGTTGGGCATCACGGGACACCTGCGCCGTCTTGCTATAGGGCAGCGCCTCCAAGATGCCGCCCGCCCCGGGCGGTGGCTTGGTCGGCACGACGGCTGAGCCCGCCGGGGCCGGCGTAAAGGGGCGCACTATAGCCATGCTTGTTTGTCGACCAGCCCGCATGCGCCATCTGGCTGGCCGGGTCGCGGCGCCTAGCCAGGTTGTGCTGGGAAGCCGGCCAGGGTTGTGCTGGATTGAGGGGTGTTGCAAGCCCTGATGTTTTTGAAAGTGATCCGGGTTCTGTTGCCTACCCGGGGTCCAACCCCCGGACAATGGTGGTAGTGGGTATGCGGTTGCGGAAGTGAAGGTGGTTGAAAACTGCATGAAATGCAGTTTTGACACATGAAGCCGGATGATCCGGGTCTGGATCCGGATGATCCGGGCAGGTCAACCAGCGCATGATAGGGCTCGGGATGAACACGAAAAATGTGGGAAAAAGAAAAATTTCAGGGATTTTTGATGGATTTCGTGGTGGAGATGGTTGGGGAAGGGTAGATCCACTTGCAACACAACGAATCCATGGATCAAAATCAACAAAACTTCATCAAACCAACAAATCACAAAATTTTTGGCATGGCTATTTTTGTGGGCATTTTCGAAATTGGACAAATACACACAAAATTAGGCTAGAAAGTGGGGTAGGGGCTCCAAATTTGTGATCAACCTTGGCTCGTGATACCAAGATGATGTAGGTTAGAACCCTAGGGAGCAATCTTTCACGATTTGGAGGGGGATTCCCGAAGAACACGATGAACACATGAGGGGAAACACGAGGGGAAACGAGAG
Source organism: Triticum aestivum (assembly GCF_018294505.1). Taxonomy (NCBI): domain Eukaryota; kingdom Viridiplantae; phylum Streptophyta; class Magnoliopsida; order Poales; family Poaceae; genus Triticum; species Triticum aestivum. The sequence goes on along the minus strand of NC_057810.1, from coordinate 225,311,252 downwards.
GAAACACTCAAATCAACGAGAAACGATCACACATGTGCTAGATCCATGAACACAAAGAGAGATACATGATTCAAATCCAACAAAGGGGGATACAAAGGTCACTAGTTCATCTCCTAGAAGGAGGTCTTGGATCCACTATGGGATCTTCCCTCAAGAGGGGGTCTTGTATGCACTTGGGGGATCTTCTCCTAGGAGGCCTTGGTCTCCAACGGAGTAGGTATTAAGTGGATGAGTAATGCTCTATCTTTCATATGAGCTAAACCAATGCTAACCCTAGAAAAGTGGAGGTGGAGGTGTATATGTAGGCTAGGGGGACGAAAGGGTACATGGGCCTCGGCCCAACATCATGCACGCACGCACTATTCGAATCATTCGGATGGCGGTCCGGATGATCCAGGCTTCGGGGGTTCAGATGATCCAGGTCGGCGTCCGGATGATCCGGGCATGTCGTGGAGGCTGCAGGAGGTCCGGTTGTCCGGGAGCTGGTCCGAACGTCCGGGTCCATCCGGAGGATCCGGGCTCGGTCCGGATGATCCGACTTTGGGTGTCTTCGGGCACATTTCCCAGATCATACGGGCTGGGGTTCGGGTTGGGGCCGGATCGTCTGGACGGTGGTCCAGATCATCCGGGCAACTCCTACTTTGCCCTTTTACTTCTCCGTCTTCGCGTTCGTCTTCATCCTTCGATTTGTCTTGCTCCGTAGCTTCTCCATGGCGAACTCCTCGGTACCTAAGTATGCAAAGTGTCTCTGTTTGAGGTAGTAGCCATGTCTCATGTGTTTCAAAGAGGAATTACGAGAGGAGAGATGTCACCTTGGTTTTGAGAGCTCTTGCACGTGCACGTGTCATGGGTCCACTTGGCACTTGGTGAGACGATGGTAGGTCCATGGGGATGACCTTGGGATGCTCCGCATCAAGAGGGTCATGAGTCGCCTCTAACTCGTGAAGGGGGGAGGGTGTTTCTGTGATAGAAGTTTCGAGCACGGGAACCGTGCCCGTGAAATTGGAGTCGTTGACCGACGATCCCATCCACCCTTTACCAATCTCACATCGGAACTCTTAATAAGAGCACGGGGTAGAGGGTCCTGAGCTGTGGATCTCGGATCAGTGGTAACAGGGACAGGGAGACGATGTTTACCCAGGTCGGACCCTCTTGATGGAGGTAAGACCCTACGTCCCACTCTTGTTTATATTGATGGAGATGTATCGAATACAGAGTTGATCTACCTCAAGATCGTAAGATGTGTTCTAACCCTACAGCTAGGTGAATGTAATTGTGTTCCAGTCCCCTCTACGGGCTAAACCCTTTGGCTTATATACATGCCAGGTAGGGCATCTAAGGTTACATGGTCGATATCAAGGCGTGGAGATGGCAGAAAAAATCTTGGAGTATATGTCAAATCTTCGGCAGATGTAGTCCCGATCATGCCTCCAGCATGCGGCTTCCGGAGTCCACCTTGAATGGAATAAGGGCCCACCAGCCCAGCCCTAAAGAGCATGAGCCGACTAGATTTAGTATCCCTAGTCAAAGACACCGTTAGTGGGATCTTTTCTTTCTGTTAAAACTGGTCGCGGAAAGGACAGCCCCCAGAGGATCAAATGGTTACGAGCGTCCAGATCGCACGTCTTAAACCCCACCGATCTTGATTTGGGCCAGCGCCTGGCGCCTACTTAAAAGAACAGTTGTAACAATATTCCGTATCACTTATTTGCTTTCTTTGCTTCGGGGGAATAAAACGTATAGTAGCCAATACTCAATAGTCAAATAATAAAAAGACTTATGAAGATACGATTTTTTATGAACACATTATAGACGCGCAGGCACTCAAATAATCTCACCCCAATGATCGCACACATGCACGTCCTACCTCTATGAGCACCTTCAAGATACTAAGCCGACATCACATCTTGAGATTGACAAGTCATCACAGGCGACTCCATAGTTGAAGGGGACGTCTTCTCCCACTGAATGAAAAAACAGAAAAATATGAGCACTAATGCAAATCTTGGTGGGTTGGTTCCATCACAAATAACCTAAGAGCAACTCCAACGCGCTGATCCAAATGGACGCGCGTTTTGTCCGCTTTTCCTCCGTTTTGGTCGGCCAGGCGGACGTGCGCGTCCGCATTTTCATATGAGTCGGCTTGAGCGCCCAACGGGAGACAGACCCAAATTTTCCAGAGTAGAAGTAAAAACACGTCGCAGAAATAAACATAAATTAAACATTAAAGTGGCCGGTCAACCGCCGGCCAAAGTCCACTTAAACCTAATTAAACATTAATTTAAAACATAAAATAGTCTACGCCAGCACGCTGCCCTAGACATCCTCCGCCTTCCCCTTGCCCTTGATGTCGCCATCGCCGCCGGTGAGGTCGATGAAGACGGGAGCCGGGCCAGCCCACCCGAATGCCGCTTGATACGCTGCCAGGGCAGCCTCCTCCGGCGTCTGTTGGGGCACTGACATTTAGGCTCGCCTGGCACGCTCCTCCTCCTCCTCAAGCAACAGTGCCTCCGCGTCGCGGCGCAGCTGCTGCTCCCAAAGCATCTGCCGCTCGCCGTCAACCTCCTCTGGGTGAGCCAGTGCGCCTTCCAGCGCTCAAGGTGGGAGGCCTCCTCCTCCGGCGTCGCGGCGTAGTGTACCGAAGGCGCGCTCACCCACTCACAAAACTCGCCGGTCCATGTGAAGAACTCCTCCGGCCAAGTGGGTGGAGGCAGCGAGCCCTTCCGCGTCGGCATGGGCTCCGACTCCCCCTTGGGCTCGACGGTGGGCAGCGGCGGCGGTGGCGGAGGCGGGTCGAAGAGCGGGGTGTGGACGCTCTCCATCCCATCCCATTGGGCCTCCTCCTCGATCCTTCTCGCCTCCGCGCGTGCTGCGGGACTAGCTCGAGGGTGGCAGCGGCGGAGGAACGACATGGTTGACATGGACGCCCTGGCGGCGCTCCTCCTCGTGCTCTAGCGAGAACCATCGCTCCCATTTTGGGGAGTCTGACGCGTAGGCACGCATCTACCGCTGCTCCGGAGTGAGGGCCTCGCGACGCCGGCGAACCTCCTCGGCGTGCGCCCGCGGCGTGCGTGACATTGTCGGAATAGGGATCCGCTGCGGATCCAGATTCCAGTCGTGAGGCGGGTTGAAATCCGAATACTGCAGTGGCCGACAGTACTGCCAGTGCCACCGCGCCTGGTTGACTGGTATGTACAGACGTTGCCGCTCCGGTGGCGAGCCGCGTCTAGGAGGCGGCAACAGAAGAGCTCGCCCCGGCGAGCCGCGGGAAGAGCTCGCACCGGGGTCAGCTTCCCTCTCCCCTTGCCATTGAAAAACCCCATGGTGGTTTGGGCTTGCTAGGGTTCCTGGTCGCCGGCGAGGGAGCACCGCGTGGCCAGATGTGGACGGGTGTTGGAAGTGGATGAGGCCGGCCCGCCGCACGCTTCCATTAAAAAGAACGAGCATGCGGACCTTCCACACGCTGTCAGGCGGGCCCCGAGGTAGGTGCTGGCATTTAATAAGACGTGGGTGGTGGTTACGCGGCCGACAAGTGGGACCGCGGCGGACATCGAAGGGACGCGCGGTGCATCTGCGTCGATGCATTTCAGGCACAATTTTGGGCTGGAAATGGGTCCTCGCGGACGCGATGCGGACGGATTTTGGGAATGGGTCGGCGCGTTGGGCCGGCGTTTTTGTCAATAGCGATCCAAATGGACGTGAGCGGACGTGGGCGGACGTGGGCGCGGTGGGCCGGTGTTTTTATCAATAACCCATGAAGATACGATTTTGGCATCATCTATCACGACGCCAAACAATCACATACAATACTTTATGTTTTCTGTTTATTGCAGGGAAACACTATGTTTTGTTGTTGGCCTCATGGTGCAGAAGAAGATTGTTCCCGTTTCGAGAACAGAAGATTGTTCAACTCCATACCACTTCCCAAATGACACTCACAGAAGAAGGGGCTCTCACTCCCTCTGCATGGCTACATGGGCACCGACCATTTCTTAGCTCGTGTTCTCTCCCTGTTCTATTTTCATGGCGCACCTAGTGCATACCACCACCACCATATAAATAGTGCCCAGCTGACAACGACGCGCGATCGTTGGCCGTCAAAATCTTTTTGGGCAAAACCGTCCAATTATTCTTCGTTCCCGTCAACCCCCTTTCTCCATCGCCTCCGCCCAAGCCGGAGTTTCCATTTTTCCTCGCACGATTGATGTTCTCGAGACCAGATAGGTGCACGCATCCGACTGCAAACGCCAAGGCACGTACGAACATTTCTGTTCTTGTGTTGTTCGATTTACGATGCCCTTATCGCTCTTGCATGCAGCCCATAAGAATCAATCGCCGATTTTTGGTATTTCGTTGTCCCCTTGATTATTATTATTTCTCTTTGTTTATAATTTGGTCTTTGACGATCATGCAGCCCATGACGATCGAGCATGGCGGAGCTTACTTCTTCTTGATCGACCGCCATTGCTGTTGACGCGACAAGCGGCGCGTTCCACGCCGATGTGTTTCCTCTTGTCCTAGCTAGCGTAGGGAGAGGGGGCGCGATCTGATCTGATCTGTTTCGGCGAGATGCACAAGCGTTCCAAATCCTGCGAGCCGTCCAGGAACGAGCAGCGCGGCGGCGTCCATGGGGCCACGGCCTCCGACGACTCGATCACGGGAAAGGTGGCGTCGTCGTCCTCGGCGACGGCGCAGTGCTCCACGATGACGGTGTACCTCGTCAGGATCAACGGCACCGAGCACCTCGTCACCGCCGTCTGGAACAAGAACATCATCAACCAGTCCTTCACCATCACTATCGATCGCCACGGCGACGGCGCCGGCGGCGGGGCCGACGACGGAACGCTCAGCCTCAAGGTGGAGCTGAAGCCGTGGCCGTTCTGGAGCAAGAAGGGTCTCAAGAGCTTCTTCCTCGACGGCCACCGCCTGGACATCTTCTGGGACCTCCGGTCGGCCAAGTTCCCGGCGAGCAGCCCGGAGCCGGCTAGCGGCTACTTCGTCGCGCTGGTGAGCCAGGAGCAGGTGGTGCTCACGCTCGGCGACCTCAAGAAGGACGCGTACAAGCGGAGCAAGTGCCGGCCGTCGCTGGAGGACGCCGTGCCGTTGTGCCGCCGGGAGACCGTCTTCGGCAGGCGAAGCTTCGTGGCGCGGGCGTGGCTCGACAACAGCAGGAAAGATCACGACATTGTCATCGAGGCCTCGCTAGCCGGGCCAAGGGAACCAGAAATGGCGATCACGGTGGACGGCCGCGCCCTGGTGCAGGTCAAGAACCTTCAGTGGAAGTTCCGGGGCAACCAGACGGTGCTCGTCGACCAGTCGCCGGTGCAGGTGCTCTGGGACGTGCACGACTGGATCTTCGCCGGCCCGGGCTCCCAGGCGGTCTTCGCCTTCAAGCCGGGTGCTCCGCCGGAGGTCGACAGCGACGAGGCCGGGTTGGAGAGCGGGAGAGGCATTCCCGGTGACCCGGCGGATTACAGCTTCTTTCTTCATGCATGGAAGACGGACTGAGGCTGGGACATTCATCTTCTTTTACTTTCATGTACGGGCGAAATGGATTCGTTTATATGAAACTGATAGCTTATTCAAAAGGAACTTCAATTCACTAGGCTGAATGAGGATATGCTATAAGAAACTTCCTGGTAGTTTTCAAGCAAAGCAAAACAGGACGTGACCTATATGGATCATTTACTTCTAATTACAGGTTCGGCAAATAAATTGCAAGCCGTTTCAAATCAAACACCAAAAGGACGTGATTTAAAATGATCGGGAATGTTTGGCAAAGAAAATTGACATCCTCGCAACAACATAATTTGCCATCTTGGGCATTCCATTTGCCATGCTAAAAAATTTGGCATTTGATCTGTAGCAAAATCCAAAATGATTCACAATACATACATCCAAGACAAACAAAAGGCATCAGCATCACATTCATAAAAAACAGCGTCGACATTTCTTTCACCCAGTTCCAGTATCAACAGTGTTCCGTCAGGAAAGATATGTGATACTGAAAGAAAGTCTTATTCTAGAACGCCAACATAGCAACTAAATATCTAGTTCGCATCTCCCTTTCGTTACCTGTCACAAGTAAACCATTTCCTCCAAAAGTATAGAGATTCTCAGACCTCGAATGCTCCATCATGCTAACAAAATCAGAAGAAAGAAATAAGGATTGCAATGTCTGGAATTTGATCCTTTACTCCATCACAGCAACACCACCAGCTGCCTTGATCTTTGCGATGATTGCTTCCGCTTCCTCCTTCGTGAGTGACTGCTTCAGAATGACAGGGGCCTTCTCCACCAGCTCCTTTGCATCCTTCAGCCCCAAATCGGTAAACGTTCTGATCTCCTTGATAATCTTAATCTTTGCAGCAGCCTCAAATTTCTCCAACTTGACATCAAATACCAACTTCTCAGCCTTTTTCTCTTCAGACTTTGCGGCACCAGCCCCTGCACCACCTTGAGAACCCATACTAAAACCCTGGCCAGAAATTGCCTGTGGTGCTGGCTGGTTTAGCCTGAGAAGGAGAGCTGGAGCTATCTGCTTGATCTCCTCAGGAGGAAGAGCGGCAATGCGGTCCGCTAGACCCACAACCTTCTCTGATGCTGGTGGCATAGGCCCATATGGGTCATAGACTTCAGGATACTTGTACCTCTTAGCACCAGCGTCTTTTGCGGCCTCGGTGCTGTGCAGACGAGCCAAAACTACTGAAAGTCGACTTGTGGATGACTGTCTTGAACAACATAGTCGTCTTGCTATGGAAGACAAACTCATCCTACTGTCAGCTAGGTATTGGCACAAAAATATAGCAAGGGATGGAGAAGAAACTAATGATTGGCTGCCCTGCACAAGAACAAAAACGAAATTAACACTAAACATGATCCATGGAAATCTCCTGCGTAACTAAATGCATTTTTAATTAATAAATAACCTAGCGCGCAAGAAGAAGCATATGCGTCGTATGTCAAATAAGAGCAGCTAAACAGAAGTGGACAAATCATAGTAACTACTTAAGCTTAGATGCAACCTAACCGACGATTTAGAGATATTGGACTTGGAACTAAATGCTCAGCGTACCTCAGCTGCCAGAAAAGAAGGCTATTTTCCACCAAACCCTTTCACATTGCCTACAGAAATACTCCTACATACTTTAGCTTCCCCCAGTTCCGAAATTCCGCACAGCAAAAGACAAGGGCGAGCAGCATAAGTTCCTCTATTCCATGAGAAGAGAGGTCAGTCCTCCGACATGATTGATAGAAGAAGTAGATGAACTGGGGGATTCAATCTCTGGTTAGGAGGTCCCCCAATGAGCCAGAGCATTACAGCTCACCCAGTGAATCGCCGCATTCAATCTCACGGGCAAAAGATTGTGAACCAGACCTACAGGGCAATTTATCTGCTAAAGCAAATGCTTTCAAATGACAGCGGGGTGAGAGCAGCAGACGCCCACCCTAAAACCTAAAACCTAAAACCGTCACCCACGGCAAGGCACATGAAGCCCTCCTAGACCACCTCAACTAAAACTTCATCAGGTGTCAATCAGCGCATCGATCTCACACTCCCAGGTCTTCACTAGTTAACCCAGGGGCGGACCTAACGAAATTTCCGGGAAATAAACTGCTCTTGGTAATATATGCTACTCCACCGTGCAGCAAACAAACCCGCAACAAGCCGAATGGATTGATGCCCCACCACGAGCATGTTGGCGGGGGATCTCCGGCGGGAGCTGGCCTTCCGCGCGGCGAAGGGTGGTACGCGGAGGGCGGTAACGGGGGAAGGGGAGAAAGTGCTCACCGCGCCGGCCGCCGGAGAAGGGGTGCGAGATCTGGCGCGCCGCGGAAACGAAGAGGAGAAAGGGTCTCTGGCGGCTGGTCCTGGCGCTCGCTGAGCTCGGGCGAAACGGGGAGCGAGAGGGGAGAAGATCCGGGCGGTGGTGTGTTGCGCTTGTTTTTTTTTTTTTTTTTTTTTGAGAATTTGTGTTGCGCTTGTTGGGCTGTTCGAGTTTTTTATTTTAGTTCTGTTGGGTTGTTCGAGTGTGGGCTTGGAATGTGCTCTTGGGCCTGCCATTATAAGATGGAGAAATAAACCGGACTGGCCAGAAAATCATTTTGCCTGAATAGGAAAAGGTCAGAACATTCTCAAAAAAGGGAAAATGTCAGAAAATGGTAACCACTATATTTAGGAGGCACCTGTTCTTTTTCTGAAATGGAACATCTGTTTCCAAAAATTACATTGGCGCAACAGAACATGCTTAAGTGGAGGCCTGTGCAGCGGCGCTGAAGGCCGCAGCGGAGTGGGGCATGCGAGTCAGACTGCCAACAAGTGCTCAAGGCCATGCAGAGTATGGAGCTCGATCTGTCGAAGGAGGGTGTCATTTATAGAGAGCATCGTCAGTTCATGGGGCTAAATTTTAGCTATTTTGTTTTCTCCTACAGTCCCCCTGGTGTAACAAAGTTGATAATGCCCTTGCCGCATGATACGTCTCCAACGTATCTACTTTTCCAAACACTTTTGCCCTTGTTTTGGACTCTAAATTGCATGATTTGAATGAAACTAACCCGGACTGACGCTGTTTTCAGCAGAGCTGCCATGATGTTGTTTTATGTGTAAAAAACAAAATTTCTCAGAATGACCTGAAAATCCACGGAGGCACTTTTTGAAAAATATAAAAAATACTGGCGAAAGAATCAAGACCAGGGGGACACACCCTGTCCACGAGGGTGGGGGCGCGCCCACCGCCCCTGGGTGCTCCCCCCTGTCTCGTGGGCCCCCTGACGCTCCACCGACCTCAACTCCAACTCCATATATTCCGTTTCGTGGAGAGAAAAATCAGAGAGGAAGTTTCATCATGTTTTACGATACGGAGCCACTGCCAAGCCCTAATCTCTCTCGGGAGGGCTAATCTGGAGTCCGTTCGGGGCTCCGGAGAGGGGGATTCGTCGTGGTCGTCATCATCAACCATCCTCCATCACCAATTTCATGATGCTCACCGCCGTGCGTGAGTAATTCCATCGTAGGCTTGCTGGACGGTGATGGGTTGGATGAGATTTACCATGTAATCAAGTTAGTTTTGTTAGGGTTTGATCCCTATTATCCACTATGTTCTGAGATTGATGTTGCTATGACTTTGCTATGCTTAATGCTTGTCACTAGGGCCCGAGTGCCATGATTTCAGATCTGAACCTATTATGTTTTCATGAATATATGTGTGTTCTTGATCCTATCTTGCAAGTCTATAGTCACCTATTATGTGTTATGATCCGACAACCCCGAAGTGACAATAATCGGGATACTTCTCGGTGATGACCGTAGTTTGAGGAGTTCATGTATTCACTATGTGCTAATGCTTTGTTCCGGTTCTCTATTAAAAGGAGGCCTTAATATCCCTTAGTTTCTGTTAGGACCCCGCTGCCACGGGAGGGTAGGACAAAAGATGTCATGCAAGTTCTTTTCCATAAGCACGTATGACTATATACGGAATACATGCCTACATTACATTGATGAACTGGAGCTAGTTCTGTGTCACCCTATGTTATAGCTATTACATGAGGAATCGCATCCGACATAATTATCCATCACTGATCCAATGCCTACGAGCTTTTCACATCTTGTGTTTAGCTTATTTACTTTTCCGTTGCTATTGTTACAATCACTACAAAACCCAAAAATATTAGTTTTGCTACTGTTACCTTTATTATCATACTACTTTGCTACTAAATACTTTGCTGCAGATACTAAGTTATCCAGGTGTGGTTGAACTGACAACTCAACTGCTAATACTCAATAATATTATTTGGCTCCCCTTGTGTCGAATCAATAAATTTGGGTTCAATACTTTACCCTCGAAAGTTGTTGCCATCCCCTACACTTGTGGGTTATCAAGACTAATTTCTGGCGCCGTTGCTGGGGAGCATAGCTCTATTCTTTGAGTCACTTGGGATTTATATCTGTTGATCACTATGAGGAACTTGAAAGATGAAAGAACCAAGATTTTGCCCTCAGCTACGAGGGGAGGTAAGGAACTGCCATCTAGCTCTGCACTAGATTCTCCTTCTATTATTAGTAAGCTTGCGACACCTAAACCTGCTACTGCTATGAATTCTGATATGTCGCATGTTATTGATGATGCCACTTCTGCTATGCATGATACTTATGATGGAACTACTTCTGTGCGTGATACTACCTTGCCATTAGGTGAATTTCTTGATGAACAACTTGCTAGGGTTAGAGAGAATGAAATTATTGAAGATGCTATTATTGATGATAGTGATGATGAAAGTTCTCCCCCTGTTTATGAATTACCTGTTGTTTCTGAGGGTTATGTTATGGAAGAGGAAGCTGCTAGAGCTATCTTTGCTTGTAAAGATAGATATGATCTTAAAAAGTTACTAGCTAAATGGAAGCAGCAATCTCTTAATGCTAGAATGAAACCTGACCCTGCTTTTGCTACTTCACCTATTTGTGTTACTAATAAGGATTATGAATTCTCTGTTGATTATGAGATTATTACTTTAGTTGAATATGATCCTTTTTATGGCCTTGAATCTGAAACTGTTGTGGCACATCTTACCAAGTTGAATGATATAGCCACCCTGTTTACTAATGATGAGAAGTCTCGCTACTATTATATCCTTAAGATATTTCCGTTCTCATTAAAGGGTGATGCTAAGACTTGGTTTAATTCTCTTGCTCCTGGTTGTGTGCGTAGTCCCCAGGATATGATTTATTACTTCTCTGCTAAATATTTCCCTGCTCATAAGAAACAAGCTGCCTTGCGGGGAATATATAATTTTGTGCAAATCAAAGAAGAGAGTCTCCCACAAGCTTGGGGGAGGCTTCTCCGATTACTTAATGCTTTGCCTGATCATCCTCTTAAGAAAAATGAAATACTTGATATCTTTTATAATGGACTAACCGATGCTTCCAAGGACCACTTGGATAGTTGTGTTGGTTGTGTTTTCAGGGAAAGAACAGTCGACGAAGCTGAATTACTATTGAATAATATGTTGACTAATGAAAATAATTGGACTCTTCCTGAGGCAATTCCTGAACCAATTGAGCAAGCTCCTGAGCCTATTCCTAAACCTACTCCGAAGAAGAGAGGTGTTCTATTTCTCAGTCCTGAAGATATGCAAGAGGCAAAGAAATCAATGAAAGAAAAAAGGTATTAAAGCTGAAGATGTTAAGAATTTACCACCTATTGAAGAAATACATGGTCTTAATATACCACCTGTTGAAGAACCGCATTGTCTTGATAACCCGACACAGATAGTAAAGGTAAATTCTCTCTATAGATATGATAAAGTTGAAATTCCCTCTACTAAATTTCATAGCCCATGCTTAGATGAATTTGATGACTTTATGGCTAGACAAGAAAGTTTTAATGCCTATGTTGGTAGAGAATTAAAGAATAATGCTTTCGAGATAGGACATGTGAGTGATTATATGGCTAGAGTTAAAGGTGAACTTAAACTCATTAGCAAATATGCTTCTATGGTTGCTACTCAAGCTGAGAAAGTACTTAAAGCTCAAAATGATTTGCTCGATGAATTAAATAATAAACCTGACTTTGCTGTTAGAGTGGCTACTAGAACTGGTAGAATGACTCAGGAACCTTTGTACTGAAGGCCACCCTAAGAGAATCGAGCAAGATTCTCAGAGAAATAATTTAGAGGCACCTAGTTCTTCCAAAAAGAAGAAAAAGAAAAACGATAGGTCTTTGCATGCTTCTAGTGAACCTACTGTAGACACACCTGAGAATACCAATGATATTTCTATCTCTGATGCCGAAACACAATTAGGTGATGAACATGAACCTAGTGATAATGTTAATGATAATATTCATCTTTATGCTCAACCTAGCAAAAATAATGAAGTAGAGATTGAACCTGCTGTTGATCTTGATAACCCACAATCAAAGAATCAACGTTATGGTAAGAGAGATTTTGTTGCTAGGAAGCACGATAGAGAAAGAGAACCATGGGTTCAGAAACCGATGCCCTTTCCTCCTAAACCATCCAAGACAAAGGATAATGAGGATTTTGAGCGCTTTGCTGAAATGATTAGACCTATCTTCTTACGTATGCGCTTGACTGATATGCTTAAAGTAAATCCTTATGATAAGTATATGAAGGATATCATTACAAACAAAAGAAAAATACCAGAAGCTGAAATTTCCACCATGCTTGCTAATTACACTTTTAAAGGTGGAATACCAAAGAAACTTGGAGATCCGGGGGTACCAACTATACCATGCTCCATTAAAAGAAATTATGTTAGATCTGCTTTATGTGATCTTGGAGCCGGTGTTAGTGTTATGCCTCTCTCTTTATATCGTAGACTTGAATTGAATAAGTTGACACCTACTGAAATATCTTTGCAAATGGCTGATAAATCAACTGCTATACCTGTCGGTATTTGTGAGAATGTGCCTGTTGTGGTTGCAAATGTCACTATCTTAACGGATTTTGTTATTCTTGATATTCCCGAGGATGATAGTATGTCAATTATCCCTGGTAGACCCTTTTTGAATACTGCAGGGGCTATTATTGATTGCAACAAAGGCAATGTCACTTTTCATGTTAATGGTAATGAGCATACGGTACACTTTCCGAGGAAACAATCTCAAGTTCATAGCATCAATTCTATTGGAAAAAGTCCAACTATCATTATTGGAGGTTTTGAATTTCCTCTTCCTACTGTCAAGAAAAAGTATGATATTCTTATTATAGGGGATGTTCATATCCCCGTTGAGGTAACCTACAGTTATTCAAAATTTCTCTGGTTCCGTGTTATTCGGAATGAGTTTGTTAACAAGACTTGATCAACCTTGTTAGTGGATTCATTTTGATGATCATGAGATGGATGAAACTAGAAGGCACAACCTTTTGTACCCTATTTTTACTTTCTGTTATTTAGAATAAATAAAGCAAAATTAGTATTATTCATCTGTTTTCTGAATTATCCGTGCAATAAAAAATATCCCGAAAATAAAAGTGCTCCAAATGCCCTGCAAATTTAGTATGATTTTTTTATGGAATATTTGAGGATTTTAGGCACTGAAATCACTGCAGGAGGGGCAAGCACCAGGCCACGAGAGTGGAGGGCGCGCCCACCTTCCCTGGGCGCGCCCCCTGTCTCGTGGGCCCCTGGTGGCCCCCCTCCACTTATGCCAGCACCCACACACTCCATCTTCTTCCCAAAAAAATCCCCATCCATCTCAAGCACGAGTTCTAGCTCATTTTGCTGCGATTTTCGATCTCCTTGCTCAAAGCTCCATTCACAAAACTGCTTTGGGAGATTGTTGCTTGGTATGTGACTCCTCCATTGGTCCAATTAGTTTTTGTTCTAGTGCTTTATTCATTGCAAATTTTTGCTGCATAGGTGACCATGTTCTTGAGCTTGCACGTTAAATTTATGAGGTCCCAAGTAATTCTAATGCATGATATAGGCTCTAGGAACTTGTAGGAGTAGTTGCTATCAATCTTGTTTAGTTTTATTCACTTTTATTTTGAAGTTACTAAAATTTAGAAATTTTCAGAAAATGTTAAGGAGATTTTTGAGGGGCTCTTCTAGCCAAGGCTCCCGGGAAAAACAAGCTAAAGAGAAGGAAAAAGCCAAGTACATTCTTCCTCGCATAGCGGAAGTACGGCCGTGTGAATGGCCATGCGATAATTTCTTGAAAGAAGCTGGAATTCATGAAGACTTTTATTCTTTGATCGAGAATGCAGGCCTCACCTATTTCCTCCATGACCGGATCGATCAGTATCTCTTACTCACCAATACTTTCGTGCAAAACTTTTATTATTATCCTAAGAAGTCACCGCCTTCAGTATCATTTCATTTATACAATGAATTTAGGGAAATGTCTTTATGTAATTTTTGCGTGGTATGTAGGATACCCTTTGAGGGAAAATTAGAGGAACCACATCATAAAGATGTGGATGGCTTTGTTAAACACTATCACTGTAGGGGATCCAAAGAAGGGTTCCGATGCGAGAATCTCTAGCATACACTATCCTGTTTTACGTCACTTTGCCATATTTGCTAGTAGATGCTTGATTGGTCGTGGAAATAGTGGAAACTTCAATGTTCCTGATATTATCATTCTTCACCATGCCTTGTTTGGAGATAATAGTTTTAGTATGGGTGCCGCCATTGCTAAATGGCTAAGCATGAATCGTACAAAAGGCCCCATCTTTGGAGGTATCTATGCTTCATGTCTTGCTAGCCATTTTGAGATACCTATTAGGCACCATGAGAAAGAGGAGACAAAATTGCCTCCTTACATTTTAGATTACAAGAGCATGGTAGCACACGAGTTCATTGTTGACAACAAAGATAAGATGCTCTTGTATAACCTGAGATTCAATAAGAAACACAATGAGACTATTAGTTTGTCTGTGCCTCTGTTGTTTGATTTGATTGCAGATAATTTTCTTGTCACACCGGAAGTGGTGTACGCTCATCGAGGCCAAGCATCCACTCCAGAACCTGAGCCTGAGCCGGAACCTACGCTGGACCCTTATCGTGCATCATCTTACCAGTGGGACCCGGAGATGGCCAGCCAGTGGTATCCTGCTTACACCTCCTAGTACACCGGGGAGAGTAGCAGCGGTCCTTGGCATTAGACCAACTTAGGCCAAAAGTCTAAGCTTGGGGGAGTACGTATTTCTCACCGACTTTACATTCATGTTCACACACTATTCTAGTCGTCGGTGCTCATACTCTTTCATTGTATTATCCATGCTAGTTTAAATTTCTTTTTCTAGTTTTCTTCTTATGTGTTTGATAAACCTTAAGAAAAACCAAAAAATTAGTTAGTTTAATTTCCATGCTTGTAGTAGAAATTAAAATAAAAACCCAAAAAGATTTCTCATTCTTCTTTTTACTTGTTGGGACCTTTCCCGTGTAAATAGTTTTATTTTCTTTTCTTTCATTTGGGGGTCGAGAGTAGAAGACCATATTGAAAATGTTTAGTGGCTCTCATATGCATGGTTGTTTATTTAACTTAGAGACCATATTACTTTGTCTTCTCTCTTGAGTTGAATGCTTGCAAATTCCAGCTTAGTCCAATGCACGTGCACTATTATTATTATACACATCGTTCGATCGTGCAAGTGAAAGGAAATAATGACGATATATGATGGACTGATTGAGATGAGAGAAGCTGGTATGAACTCGACCTCTCTTGTTTTTGTAAATATGATGAGTTCATCGTTCCTGATTCAGCTTATTATGAAGTAAACATATTTGCAATGACATTTAGAGATTATAGTTGCTTGTGCCATGCTTGATTAGCTATGAGTTATAATGGTTTACCTTGCGTGCCAACATGCTATTAAAATGATTATGATGTGGTATGATGGGATGGTATCCTCCTTTGAATGAATTGAGTGACTCGACTTGGCACATGTTCACGCATGTAGTTGAAACAAATCAACATAGCCTTCATGATATTTATGTTCATGGTAGATTATATCCTACTCATGCTTGTACTCGGTGTGAATTAATTTTAATGGATGTTTATGACTGTTGTCGCTCTCTTAGTTGGTCGCTTCCCAGTCTTTTGCTAGCCTTCACCTGTACTAAGCGGGAATACTGCTTGTGCATCCAACCTCCTTAAACCCCAAAGTTATTCCAATGAGTCCACCATACCTTCCTATATGCGGTATCTACCTGCCGTTCCAAGTAAACTTGTATGTGCCAAACTCCAAACCTTCAAATGAAATTCTGTTTTGTATGCTCGAGCAGCTCATGTTTCAACTAGGGCTGCCTATATCTTCCATGCTAGGTGGGTTATTCTCAAGAGGAGTGGACTCCGCTCCTCATTCACGAGAAAGGGCCGGTAACCGAGATGCCCAGTCCCATGATCCAAAAAGATCAAAGCAAATCAAAATAACTAAACAAAACTCCCCCAGGGCTGTTGTTAGTTGGAGGCACTCGTTGTTTCGAGCAAGCCATGGATTGATGCTTGTTGGTGGTGGGGGAGTATAAACTTTTACCATTCTGTTTGGGAACTGCCTATAATGCATGTAGTATGGAAGATACAACCATCTCATAGTTGTTGCGTTGACAGTGAAAGTATGCCGCTCAAAATGTTATTCAATCTCTACTTTAAAACCGAGCTCTGGCACCTCTACAAATCCATGCTTCCCTCTGCGAAGGGCCTATCTATTTACTTTTATGTTGAGTCATCATCCCTTTTATTAAAAAGCACCCGCCAGAGAGCACACTATCATTTGCATTCATTACTATTGGTTTATATTGGGTATGACTTGACTGGATCTCTTTTACCATGAATTACAATGTCTAGTCAGTACTTGATCTTTAAAGGTGCTCTGCATTTATGTTTTGCGGTCTCAGAAAGGTCTAGCGAGATACCATTTTGTTATATCGTGTTATGATTGTTTTGAGAAAGTGTTTTCATCCGAGTTTTATTATTATGGCTCGCTAGCTGATTATGCTATTGATATGAGTAATTGTGAGACCGAGGTGTTATTGTGAGTATGGTTAGTTCATAATATTTGCTAAAACCTGAATGCTGGCTTTACATGTCTACAACAACAAGATCAAAGAGAGTTTGTAGAAGTTTTTCTTTATCACTTTCAGTTTATCAACTGAATTGCTTGAGGACGAGCAAAGGTTTAAGTTTGGGGGAGTTGATACGTCTCCAACGTATCTACTTTTCCAAACACTTTTGCCGTTGTTTTGGACTCTAACTTGCATGATTTGAATGAAACTAACCCGGACTGACGCTGTTTTCAGCAGAAGTGCCATGATGTTGTTTTATGTGTAGAAAACAAAAGTTCTCGGAATGACCTGAAAAATCCACGGAGGCACTTTTTGGAAAATATAAAAAATACTGGTGAAAGAATCAAGACCAGGGGGCCCACACCCTGTCCACGAGGGTGGGAAGCGTGCCCACCCCCTTGGGCACGCACCCCTGTCTCGTGGGCCCCCTGACGCTCCACCGACCTCAACTCCAACTCCATATATTCCATTTCATGGAGAAAAAAAATCAAAGAGGAAGTTTCATCGCGTTTTACGATATGGAGCCGCCGCCAAGCCCTAATCTCTCTTGGGAGGGCTGATCTGGAGTCCGTTCGGGGCTCCGGAGAGGGGGATTCGTCGCGGTCGTTATCATCAACCATCCTCCATCACCAATTTCATGATGCTCACCGCCATGCGTGAGTAATTCCATCGTAGGCTTGCTGGACGGTGATGGGTTGGATGAGATTTACCATGTAATCAAGTAGTTTTTGTTAGGGTTTGATCCCTATTATCCACTATGTTCTGAGATTGATGTTGCTATGACTTTGCTATGCTTAATGCTTGTCACTAGGGCCCGAGTGCCATGATTTCAGATCTAAACCTATTATGTTTTCATGAATATATGTGTGTTCTTGATCCTACCTTGCAAGTCTATAGTCACCTATTATGTGTCATGATCCAGCAACCCCGAAGTGACAATAATCGGGATACTTCTCGGTGATGACCGTAGTTTGAGGAGTTCATGTATTCACTATGTGCTAATGCTTTGTTCCGGTTATCTATTAAAAGGAGGCCTTAATATCCCTTAGTTTCCGTTAGGACCCCGCTGCCACGGGAGGGTAGGACAAAAGTTGTCATGCAAGTTCTTTTCCATAAGCACGTATGACTATATACGGAATACATGCCTACATTACATTGATGAATTGGAGCTAGTTTTGTGTCACCCTATGTTATAGCTATTACATGAGGAATCGCATCCGACATAATTATCCATCACTGATCCAATGCCTACAAGCTTTTCACATCTTGTGTTTCGCTTATTTACTTTTCCGTTGCTATTGTTACAATCACTACAAAACCCAAAAATATTACTTTTGCTACCGTTACCTTTATTATCATACTACTTTGCTACTAAATACTTTGCTGCAGATACTAAGTTATCCAGGTGTGATTGAACTGACAACTCAACTGCTAATACTCAATAATATTCTTTGGCTCCCCTTGTGTCGAATCAATAAATTTGGGTTGAATACTTTACCCTCGAAAGTTGTTGCGATCCCCTACACTTGTGGGTTATCACGACACTAGGTGCTAGTGTCCACGACCCATGTGTACCTACATTGAGTCTATGACGGATGATGTAAACGTTTTGGTGGCTGCCGTTATTTTGAGTCAATGGTTTAATGAAATGAGAATTCCATTTAAAAACACATTGGCGCAACACACATGTTGAACGTCTGAACCAATACATCAATTTGGAAGTTCACCAGACCACGGTTGTTGAATCCCTCTTGAAGCGAACCACACAATGCTAGAGTGTGGGCTAAACTATTACAAGCTCTCAAAGGATCTGTAAAAGAAATGCAAATAAAATTCAACCTACCAAAGAGGTGGGGATCGATTTGGGAGGAACAACACTTTCTCCAACTCCCCCGCTCCCCTGCATTGCTGGCCACTCCTGCCGCCGCGGCCACAAATCCAGCATTAATGGCCGCCGTCCCGTCCCGTCCCTCCTCGGCTGGCTCACGGCATGGGAGCCCCCTTCACCTCACGGTTCCTCGACTCCGAGCGGTCCGTCAAGGGCCTCGGCCTCGCCTTCAATGCTGGCTACAACCGTTGCAGGATCAGATCCAGCATCGACGCCGTGTTTCCTGCAAAGAGGTGGCCCGTCCCGCTCAGGGCAGTAGCTTTGGCCAACGGATCTGGGCGCGTCCCCTGCTTTCGGGCAAGGGCGCCTTAAATCCATGGTTGTCGCTCCATCCCCCGCTGTCGGCATTTCCTCTTCAGGTGATGGACATGGCTGGACGGAGGTCAGATCCAGGAAAGGAAAGCATGCTAGCTTTGGGCCTGCGGTCCATCCGCGCCACCGCTGGGAGCGCCGCTCAGACCGCCGGCAGGTTTTCAATGCGTTCACCGGCCGTGACGCCTTCTTAAGCAAGTTCAAAGGGAAGTGTTTCCGGTGCCTCAGCCAGCTCCACCTCCACAAGGATTGCAGAGATCTGCTCCGCTGCGTCCTCTGCAAGCGCCAAGGCCATTTCGTCTGAGAGTGCCCCCAGAATCCGAGGAAAGAGGGTCCAGGAGGGGCTGCCCGGGATCGGCTGAACCCGGCTCCTTCCAGAGCTCCGGTGCACGAGCGCCTCCGTTTCGCTTCGCCGGGCACCTCCGCTCCCTCGGCCATGGACCGCTTCCTCCGTTGCAACCACTCGTGGCTCCCGCACATCAGCAACAAGGTGGTGGTCACCTCGCCCGCGCTCGAGTGCGAGGTGCTCGTTCTGCACCTGCACGTCGTCACCCTCACCGCCACCGATGGGGTCCACTCCACCAATCCCATGGTGGTGGGCAAGGCCATTGAGGCGCAGCTGGGCACCCCTCCGTTCCAGCTGCGTGTCACCTCCCACCACCCGAAGGCCTTCATAGTGCACTTCGACATCCTGGCGCACTGTGACGATGATGTGCGACGCGGTGTGCTGCGGGTGGATGGTGCCAAGTTCTTCATCCGCACCTGGCACGAGGACGACCATGCCGCCTTCATGAAGTTGCCCCTGCACGTCTGCATCATCGTCGAGGATCTTCCGATGCAGTTCTGTTCGCTAGAGGGTGCGGAGGAGGCGTTTGGAGACTTCGGCCGCATCGACCGCCTCAACAGCAGGACACTGGAGCGGGGCCACAAGAAAACTTTCGCGTGCTAGCTCTGGACCTGGGATGTCGTGCACATTCCGACCAAGTGGGCGCTCTGGGTGCTCAAGAGGGGAGCAGGCCGTGTCGACGAGATCCTCGGCTACTCCCGCCGGATCGCCGCGTTCCCCCTCAAGAGGGGAGCAGGCCGTGTCGACGAGATCCTCGGCCACCTCCGCATCATGCACGCGCTCTGGTGTCATGGAAGAGTTCCACGAAGACGACGACATCCTCCCGTGCATCGCCGACCTTTCGGCCCCGCTCTCCAGCCCCTGCATCTGCTCGCCGGCAGCGGCCGCGGTGGGGTTCCACGTCGACGCGATCACCCACAAGGTTGATAGTCTGCAGATTGGAGGAGAGCAAGACCATGGCCCTCCCAAGGCAGCGGACGACAACAACCATGAAGGTGCGCTGGAGCTCTTCGCTTCGGTGCCCCAGGCCGTCCTGCCCAGTCCTCTGGTGCGGCCGCGGCCTTCTGCTCCACCCAAAGTGCGGGCCACCTCCGTCCCTTCTCACCGTAGTGCTAGGCAGGCAGCGGCGGGCTGTTCTGTCATGGTTGAGCAGAGGGCGGCGATGCGCCTCATCCAGGAGCTTGGTGGGCTCGGGCCTAAAGACAAGATGACGCCCAAGGCTGCTGCTGATCTACTCAAGCGTTTCCAGGAGCCACTCACTAACAACGACATCGCTGCCATTGCCAAGCTCACAGGCCTAGACTGTGAGGCCCTGAAGATCGCTACCGGCATGGCCGGAGCGAGCGGCGAGGATGCCTTAGTGGTGTGATCATGTTAGTCGTCCTTCATAGTCTTCATCGACGGTTGGTCCTAAACCAGTTTGAGTTAGGTTTTAATCCCATGTGTTGTGCCCGCTGTAAGGTAGAGGTAGTTAGGCGGCGCTGTAGTTTGGGGCCTATTGGTGGCCGGCGCCGTTCCCAGCAGGATTATAAGGCTTGTGTGTCTGTATTTGTCTTCAGTAGCTATGTCACTCAACGAAGAGATATCGCCTGTCCCCATGATTGATATGAACTTCCGAATCATGTCCTGGAACGTGAGGGGCCTAAACTCCCCTGCAAAGCCTACGGCCGTTTGCGAGGTGGCTCACGCAAACAAAATTGCAATCCTAAATTTGCAGGAAACAAAAATTGAATCCTGTTCCATGCAATTAGCAGTAGAAGTAGGGGGGCCTTCGCTTCAGGGCTGTACTATTTTGTCCGCAACAGGTACTAGAGGTGGTGCAGCCATATTCTGTGACAAGCAAGTAGTCAACATAGTCATGCACATGATCGCTAGTTTCTCCATCACGGTTAGGGTTCAAATCGTCGGCAGCAGTGATTTCTTTTGGATGACAACCGTCTACAGGCCGTCAGAGGACGAACAGAAGGAAAACTTCCTCTATGAACTTGCCAGCGCAGCCCCTCCCCCATCTGATCCGTGGATGCTCAACAGTGACTTCAACATGATTTATCAGGTCAGGGACAAAAGCAACAACCTGATCAACAGAAGGATGATGGGCCGCTTCCGCCGAGCGATCGACTATGTTGGGGTTAGAGAAGTCAAGTTCAGAAACAAGCAATTTACCTGGAGTAATGAGCGAGAATCCCCTACTTTATGCAGCATTGACAAGGTTTTTTGCAACTTAGCATGGGAAGACATGTTTCCTGACGTGTTGCTCATGACGGCTTCTACGTCCTTCTCTAGTCACTGCCCCCTCCTGTTAGCCAATGGTGTGCCGCCTGTTAGGAAAGCTAGGTTCAGATTTGAAAACTTTTGGCCGCAATTCCCGCACTTCCATGAAACAGTGCAGCACGCCTGGGATCAGCCGGTGAATCACGACTGCCCTTTCATACGCATCGGCGGGAAGCTGCAGAGGGTTGGGGCTGACCTGAAAATCTGGAGCAGATCGCTCTTTGGAGGCGCCAAGATGCAGTTCCACATTGCAAACACGGTAATACTGCAGTTGGACATGGCGCAGGAGGCCATGAATCTAACGAATCAGGAGCGCATGCTGCGCAAACAGCTTAAGCTCAAGGTGATCGGATTGGCTGCCATCGAGAGAGCAAGAAAATGACAGGCTTCCAGGATCATGTGTGTCGGTGTCAAAACCGGCGGATCTCGGGTAGGGGGTCCCGAACTGTGCGTCTAGGCGGATGGTAACAGGAGACAAGGGACACGATGTTTTTACCCAGGTTCGGGCCCTCTTGATGGAGGTAAAACCCTACTCCTGCTTGATTGATATTGATGATATGGGTAGTACAAGAGTGGATCTACCACGAGATCAAGGAGGCTAAACCCTAGAAGCTAGCCTATGGTATGATTGTTGTAATGGTTGTTCGTCCTACGGACTAAAACCCTCTGGTTTATATAGACAAAGGAGAGGGCTAGGGTTACACAGAGTCGGTTACAATGGTAGGAGATCTACATATCCGTATTGCCAAGCTTGCCTTCCACGCCAAGGAAAGTCCCATCCAGACACAGGACGAAGTCTTCAATCTTGTATCTTCATAGTCTTGGAGTCCGGCCGACGATGATAGTCCGGCTATCCGGACACCCCCTAGTCCAGGACTCCCTCAGTAGCCCCTGAACCAGGCTTCAATGACGATGAGTCCGGCGCGCATATTGTTCGGCATTGCAAGGCGGGTTCCTCCTCCGAATGATTCATAGAAGATTATGAACACCAGGATAGTGTCCGGCTCTGCAAAATAAATTCCACATACCACCATAGAGAGAATATTATGTACACAAGTTCAATCTGCTGATGTATTTTGTGGCGTGACGTCACACCACTACCAAGCCTTTACGTGAATCGTTTTTATTATACCACCTCAGCGCGTTTAGCGAAGCGGTTTCCTTTGCACGTCTTGTCGAAGCAGAGATCGTGTTCCCCTTATTTCGGGATTCCCATCAATACGGACGTGGGTAACCCAATCGTGCCCATTGCCACGCCCCCTCTATCGAAGGTGAGTCCCAAACGGTCACGGGGACGGCTCTTGGTATTCTCCCTCTTTATAATGAGACCAAGCCTCGTTTCTTTTCTTCAATCCTCAATCGAATCTGCCCCTCGCCCCGAGTTCCAACACTCAAAGCCCCAGATTCGAGCGCTTCGGACCTTCAACAATGTCCGGTTCTGACCTACAGGGCCGGTGGATGCCCTCCTCCGTCACGGAAGAGGACGTGCTAAAGCTGAGAGAAGCCATCCCGATGGATCCTTTTGTGAGAGGGCTCATGTTTTACTACGGGTTGGAATTCCATGATCTGGCTCCGGAGTCCATCCTCCACGTCTCATCGTTCATTGTCGTCTGCGAGGCCTTCCTCCGCACTACCCCTCACTTCGGTTTGTGGCTCAAAACCTTCAACGTGGAGCCGAAGATGATCGAGGGGCGTCAAGCAGAGTGCGGCGGGGCGGTTGTAAGCAGGAGGGCCGATGCTCCATGGCCCGAGGGCTCTTTTCAGGAGGAGCTCGGCTTGTGGCAACAGGAGTGGTTTTACACTACCGCTCCCAGGGGCAGCAGGCAGAAGCCGCCTCCCATCTTTCGCTTGGGCCCTCCACAGCGGCTGGTGTCATAGGTCAACCAAGGGCTCAACTGGGGGCCGTCAAAGGACGTACCCCTATTGCAGGGCCGGATTCGAGATCTTCAAGAGAGGGAGATCAATCTGGTCGTAGTGATGCAGGTTATGCTGATTCGGCGTATTCTGCCCTGCAAACGTCGCCCCCTCCGCCTGTGGGAATTCAATCTAGAGGGGCCACGAGCTCTCCAACACTTCATGGGTACGACACCCGTGGAGATGTATAAATTGTTCTTCGGATCACAAGAAGTGTGTCCGGAATTGACCGAGGATGCCGGCCTAAGCTGCAATCGCCCGGATGCTCAGGTAAGTAACCCTGTGTCCGGACACACTGTTTGTTTGCGTCTTCTTGAATTTGCCTTTTAACCAATCGGCCCTTGAATAGGAGTGGATAGCGCAAGCGAAACTGATACGGTGTCCGGCCCCCCTCCCGGATCCCGTGCCGGATCCCGTGCTGGTCATGATGCTGGAGGTTGTGCCTTCAGAGGAAGGCGAAGGGGAAAACAGAGAAACTACCGCCTCTACCAAGGAGGCTTTTAAGAAAGGGGGGATCGAGAATCCCTCCTTCCAAGGGGAGAAGAGGACCGCTTCCGAAAACCCGGAGGCCAAGGCCTCGAAGTGGGGGAAGAGATCTTCACCAGAGGGTCCTGCGTCTGGGGAGGCCCCGGCCGCACTATCTCCCCTAAGGAATCAGCCCTCCAGCGAGCCGTAAGTAGAAAAAGGGGAGTTTTGTAATAAGGGACATCCCTATTTTTGCTTCTGAGGATAACCGAAGTTTTTACCTTGTAGTTCGGATCTCCGTCCTCCTTAGATGAGCTCGTCTTCGGGGGACCTTCGTCCGGAGATGATGGAGAGCGAGACGCCTCCATCTGCCGCACCATCAGGTGGGGCAGAGGACCCTGAGGTGTCATCACAGAGGGTATCCCCGAGTCCGGCAGGACCGGAGAGTTCGGCACCAACTGGTGTACGGCCGGGGGAGCTGAAGGATCTGCTTGAGAGGGTGTCTATCTCAGAAGGTCACTATACATTGATGAGTATGGTGATTGGAAGAATTTCATCCGCCGAAGGCGGGTTGCATGATGCCGTCAGAAGTTTGCTGGCGGGGTTTGAGGTACGTAAAAATGGCATACCTTTTGACAGTTTTGCACATAAAGCGCGCCCTGTATAGATAGTAGCCCCTGAGACTCGGTATATTGTCGAAAGCGACAGCGTGCCGAGGATCATAATCTCAAGTATTAATTCTCGCCTTTCCTACATAGGTGGCGAATAGTCCGGTGGCCAGCCGGACTGATGGAGTTGCTGAACTAAAGCGGCAACTCGACGTTGCGGATGCGGACATCGCGCTGGTCAATAAACGACTTGACGAGTCGCAAGGTAGGTTGTTTCTCCGTGGTCACCTAGTAAGGGAGCTGATGCTCACTCCTTACAACATGTGTGCTTAATGCAGATGGTGCCGCTGCTGTGGAGGACCTTCGAGAAGAGCTTGCTCGAGCCAAGGAGCAGGCCAGAAGGAGTGATGCGGCTGCCTCGAAGGCCGCCGAAGAGCTAGAAGCCGAAAGGGCTGCTCACTACTGAAGCAGGGAGGAGATGGCCGAAATGGCTGTGAAGCTGAAAGATGTTACTGACCGCTATGAGGTTCTTGGAAAAGAACGCCGAGCGGAGCAAGAAGATCTGAAGAAGGCCACCGCCGAAGCCAAGGATGCCCGTTCTGCAATGAGGGCTATAAAGGAGGAGCTGCGCCAGGCCGGAGATATTGCGGCTGGCAAGCCCTTTCTGTTGTGCAGGAGGTTCACAGATCCGAAGTTTGCTCAGCTTGGCCAGCTTTGGGGTCCGGAGGATCCTTATATGGATTTAGTGGGGAGTGCGGCAGATGCTGTTGTGCACTTCCGAAGTCAAAAGGATCACGAGATGGAAGAGCTTCTTTGGTCTCAATTCCACAGTCTGGAGCGTTCACTTCCGCTGACCGATCAGTTGGCTGAGTGGGCTGAGCTGAATAGATTGTCCGGACTTGCCATGACGGATATCGTGGCTCATGTCTGGCCGGATAGGCCCAAGCCGAAGAGTTATTTTGGCTTATTGCAGCAATTCCTTGGGGTGGTGCCGCATATCAAGGCGATGAAGCGGTCGGCCTGCATAGAGGGTGCACGGATGGCCCTCGCCCGTGTGAAGACATACTGGACGGAGATGGATGCCACCGATGTTGCAACCCGGGGTTCGGACGAGAGCCGGTTACTCGCCGAGCATTATTTTGGGGAAGTTCTGCGGGGTGCTCGTATAATAGAGTCGCAGTGCTCGAAAAATGTCATGTTCAAATGACCTTTATGGTTTGTAAAACGATATTCGTAGTATAAGCGCTTTTAATACTTGTGCGTTCAAGTATTGAAATATCTCCTATGCGGCCGTTAATGTATACTTGTGTATAACCTGAAAGATGGCAGTCTTCGGCATCAGCCCCCACGCACATGGTGCGGGGGTGTTTGCAAAATAGCGCATTTTCACACTTAATCCAACGTCTTGGTCCTGTGAAGGAGGTGGTAGCGTAGCAAACGAGGCAACCGGACTATGATGCTTTATCACTTTCACTTAGCCATAGGAGTTCGAAGGTGGGGCTACGATATAGCCCCCAGGGGCACCGCGCTCTCCGAATTCGGGGCGCGTATGTGCCTGACTGGGAAATGGTCCTTCGTCAAAGCGGAGGAATTCTAAACATTCCGATAGTCGATCGAGTGGTTGACTAGTCTCTCGCTGTATCATGACAGTCAGTTTTCGGCTTTCTCTACTGAGGTGCTCGCCCGGCCGAACCGGGGCACAATCGCAGTAGTTCTCCTGGTGCCGCGTTAGCCGATGATACGGAACGTAAGGCAGCAAAACACAGGAGCCGGGCAAACCCAACATTTGACCAAAGACATGATTCGGAGCTGATGCATATAAGGCCTAACTCGAGATGCCGAACACTTCCTAAGGTATTCGGTCTTTATGATAACGGGCAGAACAATGCCCTAAACCCCTGGTGTCCAGGTACAGGTGAAAATTTCTGGTGCGGCCGATGCCAAAACGCCAGCCTCCTCATCGGTTATGGTGAAAAACCGGTGGATGTGAATCAACAAGAGACAGTAAGAAAGGTTTACGCAGGGTCTTAATCTGAAAAGAATCCTTGCCACGGGTCCCTACTGCACGTCTGCGCCCGTGTCTCCGTTGTGCCGTATCCTGGACAGGTGTACACGTTGTTCATCTGTAAAAGAGAGGAACTTAGTTTGAAAAGAAATCGTGCAAAAAATGTATTAAAAAACGAAGTATGAATGAATGAATAAAGTTGAGCTTTTATTGGCTCTTTATTGCTCATACGCACAGCCCCTTGTGAAGGGGTGTGCGGCTAGGGAGCCCCTAGTTTATTTATGCCGGACTCGCCTAGCCGTGTCCGAGGTCTTGAACGACCTTTTAATGAGATGATGCCGCGTGGACCGGGCATTTTAAGTGTAAGAGACGCGTAGTGCGGTATTGCGTTAAAGCGGACAAAAGCTTCACGTCCCAATAGTGCTTGATGGCTACTTTTGAATGGGGCGACATGAAAGATTAGTTTTTCACGACAGAAGTTGTCGGGTGATCCGAACACAACTTCTAGTAGTAAGGAGCCCGTGCACTTGGCGTAAGGGCCTGGCGTCACTCCTTTGAAGGAAGTGCGGCTATGGCGAATTTTAGTAGGGTCTATCCCCAACTTGCGGATTGTGTCCGGATATAGCAGGTTTAAATAGCTGCCGCCATCCATTAGGACTTGTGTAAATTGTAGTCCGTCAATTATAGGATCCAATATCAGAGCAGTCCATCCTGTGTTTCGAATACTTCTGGAATAGTCCAGGTGGTCGAAAGTAATTGGTTTTGACATCCAATCTTGGGGTTCCGCTAGGGTGGACCGTGCGACACGTACTTTAGCGGGTGCCGCCCTATTGTTCCGTATTATCACATGAAGTGAGTTTACTGTTTTGACTTCTTGTGGGAAAGTCTTTTGTTTTCCGGCGCTCTGCTGGTGGGGTTCGTCGTCATCCTCGCTTGGCGCGTCGAGCCCCTTGTGTTTGGCGTTGAGTCGGCCGGACTGTTTGAAGACCCAACAATCTCGGTGGGTGTGGTTTGCAGGCTTCCCAAAAGTACTGTGGATTTGACATATCCGATCCAAAATTTTGTTTAGGTTGGATAGCTCGTCACTGTTGTCCTTAAGAGGCAGTGTTTTGTTGTTCGGCCGCGAGCTTTTGAATCCGGCGTTGACCGCCGTGTTCTTTGGGCTCTTTTCTTTATTTCGGTGCTGGTCCTTTCTGCGTCGTGATTTTCCGTTTCCATCTCTGATCTCGGATGTACTCGGGTCGCTGGTGCTGCATCTTGCTAGCCAGCTATCTCTCCCGTGCAAAAGCGGGTCATGAGGCTTGTTAGCGCGGCCATTGTTCTTGGCTTTTCCTGGCCGAGGTGTCTGGCGAGCCATTCGTCTCGGACGTTATGTTTAACAGCTGCTAAGGCTTCGGCATCAGGACAGTCAACTATTTGGTTCTTTTTGGTGAGGAACCTGTTCCAGAATTTGCACGCTGACTCTCCGGGCTGTTGGGTTATGTGACTTAAATCGTCTGCATCCGGAGGGCGGACATAAGTCCCCTGAAAATCTGCTCTAAACGCGTCCTCGAGCTCTTCCCAACTTCCAATGGTATTTTCTAGGAGGCTTTTGAGCCAATGCCGAGCTGGCCCTTTGAGCTTGAGGGGTAGATATTTTATGGCATGGAGATCGTCTCCTCTAGCCATATGTATGTGCAGGATGTAATCCTCAATCCAGACTCCGGGGTCTGTTGTTCCGTCGTATGCCTCTATGTTTACGGGCTTGAACCCCGCTGGAAATTCATGATCCAGCACCTCATCGGTGAAACATAGTGGGTGTGCGGCGCCCCTGTATTTAGGTGTGCCGTTATCTTCGGACACTCGGCGTGTTGTGTTGCTTCCTGGGGCCCTCTTCTTTGGCCCATAAATGGACCTGACCGGGCCATCTGTTTTGCGAGGATTATGTGCCGGCTTGTGTGCGGCGCCACTTGCCGCTCTTGGCCTGTCATCTGGTCGTCTATCCGGCCAGGCGGCCTCTTTGCTTTTTGATTGTGGGGGCTCTACGGCCTCCTCGTCGAATTCGGGCAGCAGCTTGCGCTTCGGGCAGCTCTTTGTTTGGTGGCTATTGCCATATTTGTCCGCGGTCTTGAGTACTTTGCTCCACCTCATTCTGAGTATGTCTTCCGCTATTTTGAGCTTCCGTTTCTCCTTCTTCAAACTTCTTGCAGTGGCGACAAGCCTTTTTTGAAGGTTCTTATGCTCCGGTGGTGTGTCCGGCGTGAGATCGTCTGGACTGTTGTTTTCGCCGAGGATGGGTTAATTGTCTGACTCATCCTGTTCGGATGGTTTGCCCTGCTCTACGGCTGGGTCATTATGGGTGCTGTTGTTATCGAGGCGGGACTTGGGGCAGCGCTTGCGTCGCCGTTTTGGTTGTTTTTCGGGGGAATTATCCTTCGCCACGTCCCGTTGTTCCTCGTTATCGCTCCCTTTTGGGGTGTCCACCATATATATATATCATGAGTTGAGGTGGCTTTCCAGTGCCCGGTAGGCGCTGGTTCTTGGTCGTCTCCGGCGTCGTTGTCCATGCCGTCGATGTCTTCGGAGTCGTGGTCTAGCATGTCGGTTAAATCGTCGACAGTGGCTACAAAGTGGGTGGTGGGAGGGTTTTGAATTTCTTCGTCGTCCGCATCCCAACCGTCCTGACCGCAGTCCGGACAGGGCTCTCCTGATAACGAGAGGTACTTTAGCGAATTCAGGATGTCACCAAGGGTGAGTGCTGAAAGATGTCCGCAGCGGTGAACTCCATGATCGGCGCCCAATCGGATTCGATTGGTAAGGGCGCAGGAGGTTCAGAGTCCGGTGAGGAGTCCGGCACCTCGGAGTCACGGGCTTTACAAGGGACCAGGTCAGTATTCGGCTCCATCGCCGTAGAGGTTGCAGCCCCCGAGGCGGTGTCCAACCACCCGTCCTCGATCTGCGAGGTCGGCTCCAAATTATGGATCGGAGCGGACTCATGTGCGGCCTCCAGGGCACGGTCCGGCAGCAGAGCTAAATCGTGCCCATCGTGACAGTGCAGCACGCTCGGCTGTGGCTCGAATCCATCGAAGATCAAGTCTCCACGGATGTCAGCCGTGAAGTTTAGGCTTCCAAATCTAACCTGATGGCCAGGGGCGTAGCTTTCGATCTGCTCCAGATGGCCAAGCGAATTGGCCCGCAGTGCAAAGCCGCCGAACACGAAGATCTGTCCGGGGAGAAAAGTCTCACCCTGGACTATGTCGTTGTTGATGATTGAAGGAGCCATCAAGCCTATCGGTGATGACACAGAGGAACTCTCAATGAAAGCACCCATGTCGGTGTCAAAACCGGCGGATCTCGGGTAGGGGGTCCCGAACTGTGCGTCTAGGCGGATGGTAACAGGAGACAAGGGACACGATGTTTTTACCCAGGCTCGGGCCCTCTCGATGTAGGTAAAACCCTACTCCTGCTTGATTGATATTGATGATATGGGTAGTACAAGAGTGGATCTACCACGAGATCAAGGAGGCTAAACCCAAGAAGCTAGCCTATGCTATGATTGTTGTAATGGTTGTTCGTCCTATGGACTAAAACCCTCCGGTTTATATAGACACCAGAGAGGGCTAGGGTTACACAGAGTCGGTTACAATGGTAGGAGATCTACATATCCGTATTGCCAAGCTTGCCTTCCACGCCAAGGAAAGTCCCATCCGGACATGGGACGAAGTCTTCAATCTTGTATCTTCATAGTCTTGGAGTCCGGCCGATGATGATAGTCCGGCTATCCGGACACCCCCTAGTCCAGGACTCCCTCAATGTGGCTCAAAGCTGGCGAGGCAAATTCAAAATTTTTCCATGCAAAAATCAGAGCAAGAAGGAGGAAGAATTACATTCATTCCATCAAGGTGGGCAACGCTGACATTACTGAACACCAGGAGAAGGCCTCGGCCATGCGCGATCACTTTACAGAGACTTTGGGAAGGGTCTGGCAGCGCAACTACACACTGAACTGGGACGAGCTGCATCTACCGGTAGTCGACATGATGGGGATTGATCTACCTTTCACCAAGCATGAGGTGTGGGCGGCAATCTAGGCCTCACCGGCGGAAAAAGCGCCTGGACCGGACGGCTTCACCGGGCATTTTTTCAGGGCTTGTTGGAACATCATCAAGCATGAGATTATGGCGGTTTTTCAGAAATTCTACAACCTGGAGGGAGCAAACTTCAATGATTTGAATAGCGTGTTCATAGCACTGCTGCCAAAAAAGGATGGAGCAACGGAGATGCGCCACTTCAGGCCTATCAGCCTCATACACTCCATGTCGAAACTGATAGCTAAGGTGTTATCTATGTGGCTGGCCCCAAAGCTCAAGGACCTCATCTCCCCGGTGCAAACTGCTTTCCAAAAGGGCAAGTGCATCCATGATAGTTATCAGTATGTGCAGGGCTATGTTTGAGCGCTTCACAGAGACAAAAAATTGGCCCTCCTATTCAAACTGGACATTGCCAAGGCCTTCGATTCAGTTTCCTGGGAATACTTGCTGGAGCTGCTGCAGAAAATGGGTTTAGCTCACGTTGGAGGGATTGGACCGCCATGTTGCTATCCTCGGCCTCCTCCTCCATCCTGATGAACGGCGTGCCGGGAGAGAAGTTCTAGCACCACCAAGGCCTGTGTCCAGGAGACCCTTTCTTCCCGCTTCTCTTCATCATCGCCATTGATCCACTCCATCGCCTGCTAGCTGCGGCGGCAGAGAAGGGGACGCTGGCTCGGTTGCCGGGTCGGGGTACGAGTATGAGGGTCTGCCTATACACAGATGACGCAGTCATCTTTGCCAACCCATCCAAGGCCGAGGTTGATACGCTGCTCGATCTGTTGACAAAATTTGGGGAGGCCACGGGGCTACATCTCAACCCAAGTAAATCTTCAGTGGCTATCATTAGGTGCAATGACATCAATTTGTCGGAAGTGCTACAGGGCTTCGGCGGCTCCCTGACTGGGTTCCCAATGACCTACCTTGGCCCGCCGATCTCGACGGCCAGGCTGAGGTTGAGCCACTTCCAGTTCTTGCTAGACAGAATTAAAGCGCGACTGGCGGGTTGGAAAGGAAGGCTGCTCAACTTGGCAGGTAGGAGGGTTCTGGTCCGTAGCGTCCTCTCTGCCCTGCCAACTTTCGCCATGACTATGCTAAAGGTCCCTAAGAAGATCATACGAGAGATAGACAAGGCCCGAAGGCGATTCTTATGGAGCCACGATGACAAGCTCACCGGGGGTAAGTGTAAGGTGGCCTGGTCGAAGGTTTGCTCCCCGGTGCGTCAAGGAGGGTTGGGCATCTTAGATTTAAATAAGTTCAGCACTACACTTCGCCTTAGATGGCAGTGGCTAGCATGGGAGCAACCGGCAAGGCTGTGGGTGCAGCTGCAACCCCCGGTTTCGGAGAAGGATCAAAAGATATTCAGTTTGGCAACAAAAGTTCAGATTGGGAACGGCCGCAAAGCCAGCTTCTGGAATGAAAATTGGTTAGGCGATTCTCCGCTGGCAATCACATACCCCTCAGTCTTCAATCACGCCTGTAGAAAAAGTAGAAGTGTCGAAGCATCCCTCCGGAACGATCGGTGGATCAAAGATCTACAGCATGGTGACACCATGGCCATTGCACCGGACTTTCTGCCCATGTGGCGTATGCTCCAGGCTGAAAACACCGTGCTGCGCCCCAAAGAAGACGACCGCATATGATGGCAACACACCAACACTGACTGCTACTCTGCAAATTCAGCATACAATACCCAGTTTTAGTCCTCGGGTCAGCCCAATTTCAACTATCTTATCTGGAAGGTGCGGGCTCCAAACAAGCTCAAGATGTTCATGTGGCTGCTTCTCCAGGACAGGCTTTGGTGCAATGATCGGCTTCAGAGGAGGGGTTGGCCGAACAGTTATTTCTGCCAACTGTGCCTCCGCAACCTTGAAACATCCACACATTTGTTCTGGGATTGCAGTTTTGCGCGGGAAATTTGGCTGCACACGGCAAGGCGATCTGGATGCTCCTCTCTAGCACCCTCGACCAGGGACCTCACCACGTCTGCTCACATATGCCAGCAGATCATCAACCGGACTATACCACAAAATAGAAGAGCAATCAGATCAATGATCATTATGATCTAGTGGGAGCTCTGGAACGAGAGAAATGACTGTACCTTTAGGGGGACGATGCCAAATTATCTACGGATCTGTGCAAAGATCAGAAGTAACTTAGAACAATGGAGATTAGCAGGAGCAAAGAGGCTAGAGACCCCTTTCGGGGAAATGTTGGGAGAAGATTAATTTCAGTACTTTCAGTAGGAGCTGCTGGTCGCTTGGCCATCTTTCCCTTATTTTCTCTTCCTGATCATTCCGATCAACCTATTGTACTCTCCTTTCTGCCAAATCAATGAAGCCAGCAAAAGCTGGATCTTTCAAAAAAAGAGGTGGGGCTCTCTATATATGATTCCTTGGTAGGCCAGACCAGAATCGTTGCTCTCCACCGCACGTACTAAATTATGCCATCCCTTCTAAATGTTACCCTCAAATGTCTCAAGTAGCGATAGGTGGCACAGTTTTGGGAGATTTTCAAAGGGACAAGAGGTTATTGGATGCTTTTTCACGAGGTCCCATTTTGAAACTGAAATAACTCTTGAACAGAGCATCCAAATTTAAAATATTCATAAAATATAAATTCTGAACATTCGGATTTTACCCAAGGCAAATCAAACTTTTTTATGGCAACTTTAGTTTGACGCGAGGATGGCAAGTTTAATTGACACGCATGACAATTTTCTGGCAAAAAATGGACTGCGGGCGGAATTGCCATGCTTACCAACTAAATTTGTCATTCTTGCATAAAGTTGTCATAAAAACATTCATTTGCCACGAGAAAAATGAACGTTCTTCGCATCAATATCTTCTAAATTAGATCCCATATTGAGAGGTTTTGATGACTTCTGTATACAACTTGCACTTCACACGGTAGTAACCTTGTACTTCGTATGTCATACCTATAATTGCCATTCTAGTGTATTTGTACTATTCACGTTTTACTATAAAATGTAATCTTCACGAAGTGCAACATATACTCTCAACCAACACAAAATGCCCAACGCAACCATGTACTTCTCGTGTGGTGCAATATGTACCTCTCATGTAGTGCAATTGTACTTCCAAACAATGCAATCTATATTCCTCGTGCTACATTTACTTCCCACACAATGCAACTTATATAGTTCCAACATATACTTGGAGTAAATTGATAAAGAAGAAACTCAAAGAACCAAAGAAAAGGAAGAGAGCAATAAAAAAAGAGCTACCACGAGGCGGGGTGGCATGTGTGTGCGCTTTGCGCCACACATTCGGCTGACGTGCGTCTCTGCTTGCATCACCCATCATCGGGTATGCGCCCTTGCACATCCTCTATGAGGAGTACCATCCAGTTAATTGTTGGAGCTTATTAATCAGAAAAATGTTAACATGAAGAAAACATTAAAAGCTAATTCAAAGATGTTTTTGTATGTGTATTTGGATCAGTTTGAAAGCTGTTTTGTACTCTTCTTATAATATGTGGTGAAGAATAGTCACAAACCGGGAAAAGATTGGTTGCAAACGGTAATTTTGGTAAAGTAGGTTCACAAAGCTAAATTATCATAATGTGCCAGGCATAATATCAAAGCATCCTTAAGTGCACATTTTGCAATTATTAGTTTTTTTGCCTAATTTATTCTAAAATCTGCTGCAAAGCAATGTTTGCAAGTACAAAATATTGGTAGTCAAACAAACAATAGGAAAAGGTTTGTTGAAAACATTGGATTATTGGTATTCGCTACAATGTCAAACGCAATCTCATGATGTATATGATCACCCACACAACAAAAAAGGATGTATATGATATACCGCCTAAAGGATATAATCATTACATTTAAATTGACCAACATACCATGGTTCAAAATAGAGTGAGCAAGGGAGGTGAACATAACAAATTAGACTTGCCCGCTAGTTCACCCAACCCTCTATTGCATCAAGTGTGCCCAATAAAAAGTGGCCATATGGAGGCAAATTGGCGGTGACCGTGGCATCAAGCCTTATTCATAGTGAAATAGATATTTAAAGTAAATAGGTTAGTTTTTTGTGTTGCAAACATACCATCGTTTGACCTGCATGCAAACTAATGCACTTTATATTATGGAACGGATGGAGTAGCCGCTAGTTGTTTATTTTGCGAGCTCACAATTTATACTATATTTTATACCAAGTTTCCCTTCTTATCCCATTATATTGGCACGCTCATTATATGAAGCCACAATTTGGTAATAGTCTTGCTAAATCTCAGTCGATGCTATACTTGTGAGATCTTACATTGATATTAACATGTTTTTTGTTTTTTTCTTACATGTTATGTCACTTGACTGAGACTTGACTAAGTCTTAATCGACTGAGACCTAGCAACACCCATTTGGGTAACTGTTTTGGTACAGTCAACCAAACAGTCCCCACATCATGAGTACACTGTGACCTGCATTGGTGACTATTTTTGAATAAAAGGAATATGTTGAATTCCAGTGCTGAGCATAATTAAGTGTTTGCAAAATTTTGAGAGTATGTACATTTCTAATTTTTTAACACCATGCAACTGCAAATTTCTGCAACTAAAATTTGTGCACATTTGTGTGTGCAGTAAGCGGCGCAATTCTCATGTGGCTCGTTATATTTCAGGCGCCAAATCTGGATCGCTCTTACGCGTTTTCTATTTCTTAGTTGCTTAAGAATTTTGCTTGCATTGGTTAATTCAACGTGGATGAGAGCAGCACAGCCCGAGGCCGAGATAGGGAGGCCGCGACATCCCCGGTGAGGCCGAGCTAGCACCTTGCTGGAGGCAAGGTCGGCGTGTCTCATCGCGGCGTCATCAACCGAGGAGAGGGAGGAGGTTCTTAGGGTCCCATTGCGGGTGGGTTTGTTTTTTTGCACTCAGATCAATCAATGCTCGAGTTCGACAAGAGACGTCGTGGCTAGCAACAGTGTCATTGACGAAGGCTAACCAGGACCTCATCAAAGTCAGAGATGACCCCGTCATTGATGGAGGAGAGGCAGACTCAGGGCGTTTGGAATCTAATTGTATGGCTGATTCGGAATTTTCTTAGGGTGTATCTAGAACTCAGTCGTCTGAGACATAACGAAGTCTCAGTCGAGTGACATCAGCATAGTTGAGGTGCTACGATCGGCACATCGAGAAGTGGTACATCTTCAACGTATCTATAATTTTTAATTGTTCCATATTATTAGGGTATCAATCTTGGATGTTTTATATGCAATTACAAGCAACTATATATAATTTTTTGGGACTAACCTATTAATTTAGTGTCAAGTGTTAGTTGCGGTTTTTTGTCTGTTTTTGGGTTTTCAGAATATCAGTACCAAACGAAGTCCCAATGCCACGAAACTGTTTGGAGATTTTTTCTGGACAAAAGAGACCCTGGAAGCTTCGAGAGAGGGCCAGAAGATAAAGGAGTAGCCCACAGGGCACCAGGGCGCGCCTAGGAGGTAGTGACGTAGGGTGGAACCCTAGAGGGAGATCTTTTCGCACTTGGAGGGGGAAAGAGAGCAAACCAAAGAAGAACACAAGAAAAAATCTCAAGTAGACAAGATCCAATCAAACATATGTCAAATTCACATACACATAGAGGGATACAAAGGTCCAAATCCAATACAAGATGGTAACAAAGGCACTAGTTCATCCCAATCCTTGAAGGAGTTGAGATCTTGAATCTAAGTTGGATCTTCCCTAAGAAGGGGTCTTGATTCCCCTATGGGATCATATCACATGGAGGCCTTGGACAACAAGATCCTCCTCAGACGGCAACTTGACCGCCACCAACTGCGTCTCTGGGTCAGGGACAGCAAGATCCTCCTCAGACGGCAACTTGACCGAAGGATTGTGTAAAATATCAAGAAACATGTTAGGAGGCACCGGCTTACGTTGAGATCCAAGCCGACTTAAGGCATCAGCCGCCTCGTTCTTCCTTCGGTCAAGGTGATCCACATGATAACCCTTGAAATGGCCAGCAATATTGTCAACCACCTAGCGGTAATCCGCCATGAGCGGGTCTTTAGAGTCCCACTTGCCTGAGACTTGTTGAGCCACAAGATCTGAGTCGCCCAAGCACCTGACTTGGCTTAAATTCATCTCTTTGGCCATACGAAGGCCATGGAGTAATGCTTCATACTCAGGTGCATTGTTAGTACAAGGAAACATCAACCTTAAAACATAACAAAATTTGTCACCTCGTGGGGAAGTCAAAATAACTCCAGCCCCCGAGCCTTCCAACTGTCTGGACCCATCAAAGTGCATTGTCCAATACGTGTTGTTAGGCTTCTCCTCATGTGTCTGCAACTCAGTCCAGTCATTGATGAAACCCACCAAAGCCTGAGATTTGATGGTTGTCCTTGGCACATATTTCAAACCATGAGGTCCAAGCTCAATTACCCACTTAGCAACCCGGCATGTCGCTTCTCTATTTTGAATAATATCTCCTAAAGGAGTAGAGCTAACCACAGTAATAGGATGACCAAGAAAATAATGCTTCAGCTTTCGACTTGCCATGAACACCCCATACACCAATTTCTGCCAATGTGGATATCATTGCTTGGACTCAATCAACACCCCACTGACATAATAAACCAGCCATTGAACCGTGTATTCCTTACCCGGCTCCTTGCGCTCCACCACAACTACCACACTGTCATCCTTACTATTAGCCGTCACATACAGGAGCAAAGGCTCTTTCTCAATGGGAGCAGCAAGAATGGGCGACTCAGCTAACTGCTTTTTGACATCCTCAAACGCTTGATTAGCTGCATCAATCCAGACAAAGTTTTATGTCTTCTTCATCATCTGATACAAAGGGATGGCCTTCTCTCCCAAACGGCTTATGAACCGGCTCAAAGTTGCAATACGACCCGCCAATCGTTGGACGTCATTGACACACGCCGGCTTAGAAAGCGAAGTGATAGCCTTTATGTTCTCTGGGTTAGCTTCAATACCCCATTCTGAGACCAGGAACCCCAACAGTTTACCTGCAGGCACACCAAAGACAGACTTGGCTGGCTTAAGCATCATTTTATAGACTCGGAGATTGTTAAAAGTTTCCCTCTGGTCATCTAGGAGAGTCTCCTTTTGCCTGGATTTGACCGCAGTATCATCCACATAAGCATGAAGGCATCGCTGATAAGTACGTTGGGCA
Organism: Triticum aestivum; assembly: GCF_018294505.1. NCBI lineage: Eukaryota > Viridiplantae > Streptophyta > Magnoliopsida > Poales > Poaceae > Triticum > Triticum aestivum. The sequence goes on along the minus strand of NC_057810.1, from coordinate 225,273,674 downwards.
CTCTTAAGCCCAAAAGGTATAGACACATAGCAGAAAGCTCCAAAAGGTGTAATAAAAGACGTCTTCTCTTGGTCCTTGACCGCCATCTTGATCTAATGATATCCAGAGTAAGCATCCAGGAAACACAAACTCTGACAACTCATCGTGGCATCAATAATTTGGTTAATGCGAGGGAGAGCAAAAGGATCAGCTGGACATGCTTTGTTGAGATCTGTGTAATCAAAACACATGTGCCAAGTGCCGTTCTTCTTGAGCATGAGCACCGGGTTGACAACCACTCAGGGTGAAAAAGTTCAATGATAATCCCAGCCGCTAAGAGCCAGACCACTTCTTCTCCAATATCTTTACGCCGCTCTTCATTGAAATGACGAAGGAACTGTTTAACCGGCTTAAACTTAGGATCAATATTGAGAGTGTGCTCACCAAATTCTCTTGGAACACCCGGCATATCAGAAGGTTTCCCTGCAAAGATGTCCCGATTCTCATGGATGAACTCGATGAGAGCGCTTTCCTGTTTAGGATCCATATTAGCCCCTATGGTGAACTGCTAAGATGAGTCACCAGGGACAAAGTTAACTTGTTTGGTATCATCACCTTTAAATTTCAACAAAGGGTCCTGCATAGTAGTGGGCTTCTTCAGAGGATTCATATCAGCTGGGTCGACATCGTCTTTATAAAACTTGAGCTCTTTGGTGGCACAGGCTGACTCAGCGTAAGCAACATCTCCTTCCTCACACTCCAAAGCAATTTTCTGATTACCATGAATCGTAATTGTACCTTTTTGCCTTGGCATTTTGAGTTGCAAATAAATGTAGCAAGGGCGAGCCATGAACTTGGCATAGGTCGGCCGTGCCGGCTGGCCGAACAAAGCATGATACAGAATCTTGATTTTAATCACCTCAAACCATAGTGTCTCTGCTCTATAGTCATAATCATCACCAAAGGCCACTTCTAAAGAAATATTTCCCACAGGATACACCGTCTTACCAGGTACCACCCCATGGAAAACTACGGAACATGGATTAAGATCCTTGTCAGTTAAATTCAACCGCCGAAACGTGTCATAATACAGGATGCTGATGGTGCTGCCACCATCTATAAGCACCTTAGTGAATTTGTAACCACCCACTTGAGGGGATACCACCAATGCCAGATGACCCGGGGCGGGTGGTATACCTGACTCCATGTGATAGGATGCTCTGACCATCGCAGGTACTCGGGTACTGCCGGCTCAATAGCATTGATGGCACGCTTATGAACTTTTTGATCATGCTTGCAGAGACTTGTGGTGAAAACATGATATTGACCTCCATTAAGCTGCTTCGGTTTACTCTGATACCCCGACTAATTACTCTGCTGTTGGTTGCCCTGGCCAGACTGCTGATTGTATCCTCCATGATTACCTTGACCTTGATAACCGGACTTTGAGCCGTCGCCCCCAACGTTGGGCCCCTGAGCACCAGACCTTGACCCGCCAGGTGGACCATTGTTGTTACCATGATTTTGATTAAAGTTGTAATTCCTGTACTCTCGCATGATGAAACGGTCCTTCCTGGCATGAGTCGCTGGCTTTTCAGGCAAACTGTGTTTTGGGCAGGGTTCATTCATCATTGCCTCAATATTAAAGTTTTTCCCTCCAAAGGATGGCTTACCATTACAACTGCGGCGCTGGTTTTATACCCAGTGTTAGTGTTAGCTACGAGATCTGACCCGCCCTCAGGGTGTCCGCGCTTACCACCATTGCCCTGGTTATTACCAATGCCTCCTGCCACATTCTGCTGCTGACCCTTACCATTGCCGCTCTTCTTGCTTTTGCTTGACTTCTCCTCATTAGATCCAGGATCTTTGGTGATGTCAGAGTCATCATATTTATTGAGAGCTGCCTTGAGCTCACCCATGTCATTACAATAACGTTTGAGCCGCCTAAGCTTCTCCTTAAGGGGGCAAAATGATAGTTTTTCTCCAAAACCAAGACCGCCAGGTTTGCCGCAATACTATCTGATGAATGAATGATTGCACAGACCCGTCGGACCCATGATGGGCCGACTCATCCTCCCGCTGTACGTAGTTATCCAGATTAATGATCCTCAGAGGTTGTTTGCATGTTCCCTTAAAATTCTTAATGAACCGCTCGTTCAACTCTACCCATGAGTTGATGGAGTTAGGAAGCAATCCTTTTAACCATGTGCGAGCAGGCCCATCCAACATCATAGTAAAATATTTGGTGCAGACTGCATCATTAACATCCAACATCTCCATGGCAAGCTCATAACTCTCAATCCAGCCTTCAGGTGGGAGGTCAGCTGTATAATTGGGTACCTTATGAGGGCCCTTAAAATCCTTTGACAAATGTTCATTACGTAACATTGGCACCAAGCACAACACTCTCACCGTCGTACAGATTGTTCCAACTCCCATTGAGGTTGAAGGGGTGACCTAAGGCTACTGATAAGCCCCCAGCTAAGCCGCCGCCGCCAACTGAGTCGTCGTTGCCTCCGCCTCTCGGCGGGCTCTGGCGTCATTGACAACTGCCTAAGCACTATTGAGGGGCGGGTAATCCTCACAGGGTGGGTTGTTCTGGGGCGGTCGACGACGTCATTCACTGCTAGAAACCGTCGGTGACTCAACACGCCAGCTATAACTTCAACTTTGGTGAGGGGTTGAATGAACCCAATCACGACTGTAGGAATAAGCCGCCTGCTGTGCCACGGCCATTCGAAGGAGTTCTACCGCGTCCCGGGTCTACCGCCTCCAGTGAAACTCCCTCGATTGGAATCGCTGCAAGCCTGTTTGACGCCACTAACATGTTATCCACCGGATTAGAAAAGTGATCAGGTGGTGTCGAAAACTGCCGAGCGGGGTCTGATCCTTGCGGGGCGGGTCTGGGATTCGAGGTTGTGCTGCCACCCTGCTTCCCGGCGCTTCCGTAGCCCGGGTCATACCTGGCAGGTTACTTGGCCTTGCCCCAGGCGTGTTAAAAATATTCCATGCCTCATACTCCAAGGGCAGGCGGGTCTGGTGTCTTCTTCGAAAAACAACGTTGGAGGCATCTTGTTCCAAACTTAAGCGAAAAGTTTCCGCTCTTACTCGCTGGGACTCCGCATCTAATCGGGCCCACTCTGTTGCCATCCTGACGTTCTCTGCATTAAGATCCTCTTGGGCCTTGGCTATCAGGTATCGCACCTTTGTAACTTCTGCATTATGCTCTACCGGATTCACTGCAGTGACCTCTGTTGCTAACAAGGTTGTCAAAGTGCCCAAAAGATTTGACACAATTTGAGCCGGCAAAGGGCCTGATCCGCCAGCTCCTGCCGCCGCAGTGGCGGTTGATCCAGATGTCATAGCAACATGTATTGACGAATTCAGAGTCGGCCATGTGCTAGACATGAAGATCGCAACCCTAGATGGCGGCTCATAGGGGTCCGGAATGTTGTTGCCATCGAAGTAGCCCCCAAGCCCACCGTCTTCAAGCCGATAAATTGACTATGTCTCTCCGGCTTAGGACTCATCCCCTGAATAGATGGTCGTCTCACCTCCAGATTCAGAATCTTCTTCCAGAGCCGCACCATGTATGAAACCGACGAAAGCATGCTTCTGGACAGGTTGAACTTGGGCGGGTTGCATGCGCCGAGCCGACTCGACGAGGCTGATGGAGATGTCCGGCTCGGGCTCATATTCGTCGATTTTGTCGATGAAGACATGAATCCCGCCGAAGGGGACCCGGTACTCGTACTCGATTGAGTCGGCCTCTGGGGCCCAGCCGGCATCGTCGATGTAGAGCTTGCCGCGGCGACTCTTAGTCATCCTGCCCACGACGTATCCCTCGATCCATGGGAGATTGCCCTTCAAAAACTTGAAACCACCGTGCTCGCGCCCCACGGTGGGCGCCAACTGTCATGGATTTATCACGGCAGATGTCCTTGTGAAAGGACTTAAGCGTGGAGCCATCGCAATGTAGGTTAACTTTAAGGGGTTGATTGGGATGAGAGACATGAATTACCCAGTTTCGCCCCTCTTAGTGAGGTAAAAGCCTACTTCCTTCTTTGTGTTGTATTGATCGAGTATCGATTATAGGTATCGGTTGACCTAGCTATCAGTCAGTTGTTTCTTGAGTTAACCCGCCGCAGGGTCTCGCCTTTATATACACAGGTCAAGGCCCTGGGCTTACAAGAGTCCAAGTCGGATCACACAACATGACCAACTCGGTTTCTAAGTTGCCCCTCCTTGTTAAGCAAGTCGCCATTGTGGTGGCTTACACCTTCCGGGTCATGACTCTACCGCCAGCTCTTGGGCCTTCAGCAAGCCCACCTTGTAAGCCGCCACCAGTATTCATATTTCATCTTCTTGGACCTACTTGGGCTTTCTCCATATTGAGTCTCCAACAGTGTAACACGACCCCTCCTGGGCGGGTCACACCTCGGAGTTATATCCCCAACACCATGGGAGTAAGTGTTGGGGAACGTAGCAATAATTCAAAATTTTCCTACGTATCACCAAGATCCATCTAGGAGATTCTAGCAACAAGAGAGAGACAGATGAAGTGCATTTTCATACATTTGGAGATCGCTAAGCGGAAGCGTTACTAGAACACGGATGATGGAGTCGTACTTGTGGCGATTCAAATCGCAGAAGATCCGATCTAGCGCTGAACGGACGGCGGCTCCGCGTTCAACACACGTACATCCCGGGGACATCTCCTCCTTCTTGATCCAGCAAGGGGAGAGGAGAAGTTGAGGGAGAGCTCCGGCAGCACGACGGCGTGGTGGTGGAGCTTGTGGTATTTATGCAGGGCTTCGCCAAGCTCTACGAAGGAGGAGGAGGTGTTGGGGAGGGAGGGGCTGCACCAGGGGAAGGGGTGCTGCAGCCCTCACACCCCCCCCCCACTATTTATAGGGGAAGGGGAGAAGGCACCAGCCCCCTTAGATCCAATCTAGGGGGGCAAGGGGGAGGCTTGCCCCCCAAGCTAGGTGGGGGCGCCCCCCTTAGGGTTTCCCCCAACACTAGGCGCATGGGCCCTGGGGGGAGTTGGTGCCCAGCCCACCTAGGGGTTGGTTCCCCTCCATATTCAGCCCATAGGGCCCTCCGGGGCAGGTGGACCCTCCCGGTGGACCCCCGGAAGCCCTTCAGTGGTCCCGGTACAATACCGGTAACCCCCGAACACTTCCGGCGACCGAATAAGGACTTCCCATATATAAATCTTCATCTCCGGACCATTCTGGAACTCCTCGTGACGTCCGAGATCTCATCTAGGACTCCGAACATCCTTCGTTAACCACATACTATTTCCCATAACAACTCTAGCGTCACTGAACCTTAAGTGTGTAGACCCTACGGGTTCGGGAACCATGCAGACATGACCGAGACATCTCTCCGGCCAATAACCAACAGTGGGATTTGGATACCCATGTTGGCTCCCACATGTTCCACGATGATCGCATCGGATGAACCACAATCTCGGGGATTCAATCAATCCCGTATACAATTCCCTTTGTCAACCGGTATGTTACTTGCCCGAGATTCAATCGTCGGTATCCCAATACGTCGTTCAATCTCGTTACCAGCAAGTCTCTTTACTCATTCCATAACGTATGATCCCATGACCAACTCCTTAGTCATTTGAGCTCATTATGATGATGCATTACCGAGTGGGCCCAGAGATACCTCCCCTTCATACGGGGTGACAAATCCCAGTCTCGATTCATGCCAACCCAATAGACACTTTCGGAGATACCTGTAGTGCACCTTTATAGCCACCCAGTTACATTGTGACGTTTGGTACACCCAAAGCATTCCTACGGTATCCGGGAGTTTCACAATCTCATGTCTAAGGAAATGATACTTGACATTAGAAAAGCTCTTAGCAAACGAACTACACGATCTTGTGCTATGCTTAGGATTGGGTCTTGTCCATCACATCATTCTCCTAATGATGTGATCCCATTATCAATGACTTCTAATGTCCATGGTTAGGAAACCATAACCATCTATTGATCAACGAGCTAGTCAACTAGAGGCTCACTAGGGACAAGTTGTGGTCTATGTATTCACACATGTATTACGGTTTCCGGTTAATACAATTATAGCATGAACAACCGACAATTATCATGAACAAGGAAATATAATAATAACCATTTTATTATTGCCTCTAGGGCATATTTCCAACAGTCTCCCACTTGCACTAGAGTCAATAATCTAGTTACATTGTGATGAATCGAACACCCTTAGAGTTCTAGTGTTGATCATGTTTTGCTCGTGGAAGAGGTTTAGTCAACGGATCTGCGACATTCAGATCCGTATGCACTTTACAAATATCTATGTCTCCATCTTGAACATTTTCACGAATGGAATTGAAGCGATGCTTGATATGCCTGGTCTTCTTGTGAAACCTGGGCTCCTTGGCAAGGGCAATAGCTCCTGTGTTGTCACAGAAGAGAGTCATCGGGCCCGACGCATTGGGAATAACTCCTAGGTCTGTAATGAACTCCTTCATCCAGATTGCTTCATGTGCTGCCTCCGAGGCTGCCATGTACTCCGATTCACATGTAGATCCCGCCACGACGCTTTGCTTGCAACTGCACTAGCTGACTGCCCCACCATTCAAAATGTACACGTATCTCGTTTGTGACTTGGAGTCATCCAGGTCTGTGTCGAAGCTAGCATCGATGTAACCCTTTACGACGAGCTCTTCATCACCTCCATAAACGAGAAACATATTGATGTAGGGTAGAACCCTAGAGGCCAATCTTTCATGTTTGGAGCTGATACGTCTCCAACGTATCTAAAAATTTTGATTGCTCCATGCTACTTTATCTACTTTTTTGGACTATATTGGGATTTATTTTCCACTTTTATATTACTTTTGGGAGTAACCTATTAACTGGAGGCCCAGTCCAGAATTGCTATTTTTGCCTATTTCAGTGTTTCGAAGAAACGGAATATCAAACGGAGTCCAAACGGAATGAAACCTTCGGGAACGTGATTTTCCAACCGAACGTGATCCAGGAGACTTGGACCCTACTCCAAGAAGTGCCAGAGGCGGTCACGAGGGTGGAGGGCGCGCCCTCCTGGGTGCGCCCCCCTACCTCATGGCCCCCCTGACGCTCCACCGACGTACTCCTTCCTCCTATATATACCTACGCATCCCCAAACGATCAGAACAGGAGCCAAAAACCTAATTCCACCGTCGCAACCTTCTGTATCCACGAGATCCCATCTTGGGGCCTGTTCCGTTGCTCCGCCGGAGGGGGCATCCACCATGGAGGGCTTCTACATCATCACCATAGCCCCTCCGATGAAGTGTGAGTAGTTTACTTCAGACCTTCGGGTCCATGGCCAGTAGCTAGATGGCTTCTTCTCTCTTTTTGGATCTCAATACAATGTTCTCCCCCTCTCTTGTGGAGATCTATTCGATGTAATCTTCTTTTTGCGGTGTGTTTGTTGAGACCGATGAATTGTGGGTTTATGATCCAGTACTATCTATGGAAAATATTTGATTCTTCTCTGAATTCTTTTATGTATGATTGAGTTATCTTTGCAAGTCTCTACGAATTATCCTTTTTGGTTTGGCCAACTAGATTGGTAGTTCTTGCAATGGGATAAGTGCTTAGCTTTGGGTTCAATCACGCAGTGTCCTTACTCAGTGACAGAAAGAGTTGCAAGGCACGTATTGTATTGTTGCCATCGAGGATAACAAGATGTTTTTTTTATCATATTGCATGAATTTATCCCTCTACATCATGTCATCTTGCTTAAGGCGTTACTCTATTTTTAACTTAATACTCTAGATGCATCCTGGATAGCGGTCGATGAGTGGAGTAATAGTAGTAGATGCAGAATCGTTTCGATCTACTTGTTTTGGACGTGATGCCTATATACATGATCATTGCCTAGATATACTCATAACTATGCTCAATTCCGTCAATTGCTCAACAGTAATTTGTTCACCCACCGTAGAAAATCTATGCTCTTGAGAGAAGCCACTAGTGAAACCTATGGCCCCGGGTCTATTCCCATTATATCAATCTCTATCACTTTATTTACTTGCTTTGTTTTTACTTTGCCTTTTACTTTTTACTTTGCATCTATCTATCAAAAATACCAAAAATATTATTTATCTTCTCTATCAGATCTCACTATCGTAAGTGACCGTGAAGGGATTGACAACCCCTAATCGCGTTGGTTGCGAGTTGCTATCGTTTTGTGTAGGTAGGAGGGTGCGTGGTGTCCTACTGGACTGATATATTGGTTCTCAAAAACTGAGGGTAATACTTACGCTACTTTGCTGCATCATCCTCTCCTCTTCGGGGAAATCCAACGCAGTGCTCAAGAGGTAGCAAGAAGAATTTCTGGCACCGTTGCCGGGGAGGCTCACACAAGCAAGTCAACCATACCAAGTACCCATCGCAGTCCCTATCTCTCGCATTAGATTATTTGCCATTTGCCTCTCGTTTTCCTCTCCCCCACTTCACCCTTGCCGTTTTATTTGCCCTCTCTTTCCCAATCTCCTCCTCTCTTTCCCGTTTGCCTTTTTCCCTTTGTCTTTCTGTTTGCTTGTGTGTTGGATTACTTGTTGCCATGGCGCAAGATAATACCAAATTGCGTGATTTCTCGAATACCAATAATAATGATTTCCTTAGTACTCCGATTGCTCCTCTTAATAATGATGAGTCTTGTGAAGTCAATACCGCTTTGCTGAATCTTGTTACGAAAGATCAATTCACCGGCCTTCCTAGTGAAGATACCGCTACTCATCTAAATAATTTTGTTGATTTGTGTGACATGCAAAAGAAGAAAGATACGGATAACAATTTTGTCAAATTGAAGTTATTTCCGTTTTCACTTAAAGATCGTGCTAAAGTTTGGTTTTCATCTTTGCCTAAAAATAGTATTGATTCTTGGAACAAGTGCAAAGATGTTTTTATCTCTAAGTATTTTCCTCCCGCTAAGATTATCACTCTTAGGAACGACATCATGAATATTAAACAACTTGATCATGAGCATGTTGCCTAATCTTGGGAAAGAATGAAATTGATGCTTCGCAATTGCCCTACTCATGGTTTGAATTTATGGATGATCATACAAAATTTTTATGCCGGATTGAATTTTGCTTCTAGAAATCTTTTAGATTCGGTCGCGGGAGGCACATTTATGGAAATTACGTTAGGAGATGCTACAAAATTGCTTGATAATATTATGGCTAATTATTCTCAATGGCACACCGAAAGATCTTCTAGTAAAAAGGTACATGTTATAGAAGAAATCAATGTTTTGAGTGAAAAGATGGATGAACTTATGAAGATGTTTGCTCCTAAAAATACTCCTCTTGATCCCAATGATATGCCTTTATCTACTTTGCTTGAGAATAATAATGAATCTATGGATGTGAATTTTGTTGGTAGGAAAAGTTTTGGAAACAACGCTTATAGAGGCAATTTAATCCTAGGCCTTATCCTAGTAATCCTTCTAATAATTATGGAAATTCCTACAACAACTCTTATGGAAATGTTAATAAGATGCCCTCTAAATTTGTGAGTAGTGTTAAAGAGTTTATGAATTCACAAAAGAATTTTAATGCTTTGCTTGAAGAGAAATTGCTTAAAGTTGATGATTTGGCTAGGAACGTTGATAGAATTTCTCTTGAAATTGATTATTTAAAGCTTAGATCTATTCCTCCTAAGCATGATATCAATGAGTCTCTCAAAGCCATGAGAATTTCCATTGATGAGTGCAAGGAAAGAATCGCTAGGATGCGTGCTTCCAAAGATGCCTTTATTAAAGCGTGTTCTTCCAATTCCTATGAAAATCAAGATGACGATCTAAAAGTTATTGATGTGTCCCCCATTATATCTTTGTTTTGCAATATGAATCTTGATGAATCTTAATATGATCTTCCTTTACCTAGAAGGCGTTCTAAGAATTCGGAGTTTCTAGATCTTGATGATGAATTTGATGATAGTGGGATTGAGATAAATAAAAACCGAGATGTTGCTAAACCCACTATTTTGGATCTCAAGGAATTTAATTATGAAAATTGCTCTTTAATTGGTTGTATTTCCATGTTGCAATCCGTGCTAGATTCTCCTCATGCCTATAGTCAAAATAAGGCCTTTACCGAACACATTGTTGATGCCTTGATGCAATCTTATGAAGAAAAACTTGAGTTGAAAGTTTATATGCGTAGAAAACTTTATGATGAGTGGGAACCTACTATTAAAATTAAAATTAAAGATTTTGAGTTTCATGCTTTGTGTGATTTGGGTGCTAGTGTCTCTACTATTCCCAAAACTTTATGTGATTTGCTAGATTTCCGTGATTTTTATGATTGCTCTCTAAACTTGCATCTTGCGGATTCCACTATTAAAAAGCCTATGGGAAGAATTAATGATGTCCTTATTGTTGCAAATAGGAATTATGTGCCCGTAGATTTTATCGTTCTTGATATAGATTGTAATCCTTCATGTCCTATTATTCTTGGTAGACCTTTCCTTAGAACGATTGGTGCAATTATTGATATGAAGGAAGGGAATATTAGATTCCAATTTCCCTTAAAGAAGGGTATGGAACACTTCCCTAGAAAGAAAATAAAATTACCATATGAATCTATCATGAGAGCCACTTATGGATTGCCTACCAAAGATGGCAATACCTAGATCTATCCTTGCTTTTATGCCTAGCTAGAGGCGTTAAACGATAGCGCTTGTTGGGAGGCAACCCAATTTTATTTTGTGTTTTTTTGTTTTTGATTCTGTTTAGTAATAAATAATCCATCTACCTTCTGTTTGGATGTGGTTTTATGTTTTAATTAGTGTTTGTGCCAAGTAGAACCTATAGGATAACCTACGATGATAGTTGATTTGATTCTGCTAAAAAACAGAAACTTTGTGCGCACGAATATAATTTTGTTAAATCACAGGAACGTACTTTTGCGTTGATTATTTTTGCTTCTGTTCAATAAACAAATTTTCCAGGACTTCCTATTTTTGTAGAATTTTTAGAGTTCCAGAAGTTTGCGTTAGTTACACATTGCTACAGACTGTCTTGTTTTTGACAGATTCTGTTTTACGTGTGTTGTTTGCTTATTTTGGTGAATCTATGGCTAGTAAAATAGTTTATAAACCATAGAGAAGTTGGAATACAGTAGATTTAACACCAATGTAAATAAATAATGAGTTCATTACAGTAACTTAAGTAGTTCTTTGTTTTCTTTCTCTAACGGAGCTCACGAGATTTCTGTTGAGTTTTGTGTTGTGAAGTTAGCAAGTTTTGGGTGAATTATTTTGATGGATTATGGAACAAGGAGTGGCAAGAGCCTAAGCTTGGGGATGCCCATGGCAACCCCAAGATAATCCAAGGACACCAAAAAGTCAAAGCTTGGGGATGCCTCGGAAGGCATCCCCTCTTTCGTCCACTTCCATCGGTAATTTACTTGGAGCTATATTTTTATTCACCACATGATATGTGTTTTGCTTGGAGCGTCTTGTATTATTTGTGTCTTTGCTTGTTAGTCTACCACAATCATACTTGTTGTACACATCTTTTGAGAGAGCCATACATGAATTGGAATTTGTTAGAATACTCTATGTGCTTCACTTATATCTTTTGAGCTTTATAGTTTTGCTCATAGTGCTTCACTCATATCTTTTGAGCATGATAATTTTTGCTCTAGTGCTTCACTTATATCTTTTAGAGCACGGTGGTGGATTTGTTTTAAAGAAACTATTGATCACTCATGCTTCACTTAGATTATTTTGAGAGTCGTTAATAGCATGGTAATTTGCTTAATGTGACGAAAATGAAGCATAGCCTAACTATATGATTTTGTAGGGATGAACTTTCTTTTGCCATGTTATTTTGAGAAGACATGATTGCTTTGATTAGTATGCTTGAAGTATTATCATTTTTGTGTCAATATGAACTTTTGTCTTAAATCTTTCGGATCTGAATATTCATATCACAAGAAGATTTATATTGAAATTATGCCAAAGTATCACTCCGCATCAAAAATTCTTTTTTATCATTTACCTACTCGAGGACGAGCAGGAATTAAGCTTGGGGATGCCTGATACGTCTCCAACGTATCTATAATTTTTGATTGCTCCATGCTACTTTATCTACAGTTTTGGACTATATTGGGCTTTATTTTCCACTTTTATATTACTTTTGGGACTAACCTATTAACCGGAGGCCCAGCCCAGAATTCTGTTTTTGCCTATTTCAGTGTTTCGAAGAAACGGAATATAAAAAGGAGTCCAAACGGAATGAAACCTTCGGGAACGTGATTTTCCAACCGAACATGATCTAGGAGACTTGGACCCTACTCCAAGAAGTGCCAGAGGCGGTCGCGAGGCTGGAGGGCGCGCCCCCTACCTCATGGGCCCCCTGACGCTCCACCGACGTACTCCTTCCTCCTATATATACCTACGTATCCCCAAATGATCAAAAAAGGAGCCAAAAACCTAATTCCACCGCCGCAACCTTCTGTATCCACGAGATCCCATCTTGGGGCCTGTTCTGGAGCTCCGCCGGAGGGGGCATCCACCATGGAGGGCTTCTACATCATCACCATAGCCCCTCCGATGAAGTGTGAGTAGTTTACTTCAGACCTTCGGGTCCATAGCTAGTAGCTAGATGGCTTCTTCTCTCTTTTTGGATCTCAATACAATGTTGTCCCCCTCTCTCATGGAGATCTATTCGATGTAATCTTCTTTTTGCGTTGTGTTTGTTGAGACCGATGAATTGTGGGTTTATGATCCAGTATTATCTATGGAAAATATTTGATTCTTCTTTGAATTCTTTTATGTATGATTGAGTTATCTTTGCAAGTCTCTTCGAATTATCCTTTTTGGTTTGGCCAACTAGATTGGTAGTTCTTGCAATGGGAGAAGTGCTTAGCTTTGGGTTCAATCTTGCGGTGTCCTTACTCACTGACAGAAAGAGTTGCAAGGCGCGTATTGTATTGTTGCCATCGAGGATAACAAGATGGTTTTTTTTATCATATTGCATGAATTTATCCCTCTACATCATGTCATCTTGCTTAAGCCGTTACTCTGTTTTTAACTTAATACTCTAGATGCATGCTGGATAGCGGTCGATGAGTGGAGTAATAGTAGTAGATGCAGAATCATTTCGATCTACTTGTTTTGTACGTGATGCCTATATACATGATCATTGCCTAGATATACTCATAACTATGCTCAACTCTGTCAATTGCTCAACAGTAATTTGTTCACCCACCGTAGAAAATCTATGCTCTTGAGAGAAGCCACTAGTGAAACCTATGTCCCCCGGGTCTATTCTCATCATATCAATCTCTATCACTTTATTTACTTGCTTTGTTTTTACTTTGCCTTTTACTTTTTACTTTGCATCTATCTATTAAAAATACCAAAAATGTTATTTATCTTCTCTATCAGATCTCACTATTGTAAGTTACCGTGAAGGGATTGACAACCCCTAATCGCGTTGGTTGCGAGTTGCTATCATTTTGTGTAGGTACGAGGGACTTGTGTGTGGTCTCCTACTGTATTGATACCTTGGTTCTCAAAAACTGAGGGAAATACTTACGCTACTTTGCTGCATCATCCTCTCCTCTTCGGGGAAATCCAACGCAGTGCTCAAGAGGTAGCAGGAGCGGATCCCTACAAAGAACACGAAGAACATGAGGAGGGAAACGAGGGAAGAAACACGAGAGAACACTCAACCAACGAGAATAAAGTCACACATGTGCTAGATCATAGAAACACAAAGGAGTACTAGATCCAAATCCAACAAAGGACGATACATAGGGTAACCGATTCTTCTCCGTGAGTAGGTCTTGAAGAGGGTCTTCTCCAAAAGGAGGTCTTGAATCCAACAAGGATCTTCTCCGAAGAGGTGTCGGTCCCTCGCGATGGAGTAGATCCGGGTGGATGAGCGAGGCTCTATCTCAAAATATGAGCTATCACAATACTAACCCTAACTAGGAGGAGGAGGGGGTCTATATATAGTGCTAAGCCACGAAGGGGTAAGTGAGGGGCGAAGGGGTACACGGGCCTCGGCCCATGTCACACACGTAGGCATGGTCCGGATGATCCAGAAGGTGACCCGGATGATCCGGGTGTTGGTCCGGATGATCCGGGCGGCCGTCCGGATGATCCGGCTTCGTCGAGCAGGCTTCGGGTGTCTTCGGGCACATTACCCGGATCGTCCGGGTGGGGGTCCGGATCATCCGGGCTTGGTCCGGATCGTCCTGCTGGGGGTCCGTATGATCCGGGAAAGTCCTGTCTTGCTCCGTTCTTCTTCTTCCTTCTCCTCTTCCATGCTTGGCCTTGGTCCTTGGATTCTCCCTGGTCATCTCGATTGTGCCTGAGTATATTCAAGGTCCATGCATGAGGTAGTAGCCATGTCTCACATGTGGAAAGTGACAGTTCGAAGAGGAGTGAATTCACCTTGTGTCCAATGGCGTACGTTCGAGGTCTCGTCATATGTCCTCTTGGGGCTTGGAGAGTAGTCGGAGTGTACATGGGTATGAACGTGGGATGCTCCGCATCGCATATCCTTAGTCCTTTTCAGGTACTTCAAGATATTCTTGACCGTTGTCCAGTGTTCCATGACGGGATTACTTTGGTACCTCCCTACCAAACTTATGGCAAGGTTCACATCAGGTCTGGTACACAACATGGCATACATAATAGACCCTATGGCTGAGGCATAGGGGATGACACTCATCTTTTCTCTATCTTCTACCGAGGTTGGGCATTGAGTTGTGCTCAATTTCACATCTTGCAATACAGGCAAGAACCCCTTGTTGGAATGATCCATATTGAACTTCTTCAATATCTTATCAAGGTATGTGTTTTGTGAAAGACCGATGAGGCATCTCGATCTATCTCTATAGATCTTGATGCGTAATATGTAAGCAGCTTCTCCAAGGTCCTTCATTGAAAACGACTTATTCAAGTAGGCCTTTATACTTTCCAAAAGTTCTATATCCTTTCCCATCAATAGTATGTCATCGACATATAATATGAGAAATGCTACAGAGCTCCCACTCACTTTCTTGTAAACACAGGCTTCTCCATAAGTCTGCATAAACCCAAACGCTTTGATCATTTCATTAAAGTGAATGTTCCAACTCCGAGATGCTTGCACCAGCCCATAGATGGAGCACTGGAGCTTGCACACCTTGTCAGCATTCTTAGGATCGACAAAACCTTCCGGTTGCATCATATACAATTCTTCCTTAAGGAAACCGTTAAGGAATGTCGTTTTGACGTCCATTTGCCATATCTCATAATCATAGAATGCGCCAACTGCTAACATGATTCGGACGGACTTCAGCTTCGCTACGGGTGAGAAGGTCTCATCGTAGTCAACGCCTTGAACTTGTCGATAACCCTTAGCGACAAGCCGAGCTTTATAGATGGTCACATTACCATCCGCGTCAATCTTCTTCTTATAGATCCATTTATTTTCTATGGCTTGCCAATCATCGGGCAGGTCTGTCAAAGACCATACTTTGTTTTCATACATGGATCCTATCTCAGATTTCATGGCTTTAAGCCATTTGTTGGAATCCGGGCCTGCCATCACTTCTTCATAGTTCGAAGGTTCACCGTTGTCTAACAACATGATTTCCGGGACAGGGTTGCCATACCATTCTGGTGTGGAATGTGTCCTTGTGGACCTACGAAGTTCAGCAGCAACTTAATCTCAAGTTTCATGATCATCATCGTTAACTTCCTTTCTAGTTGGTGCATGCACCACAAAAACACCTTCCTCAGCTGCGCTACTTTCCGGTTCAAGAGGCAGTACTTCATCAAGTTCTACTTTCCTCCCACTTACTTATTTCGAGAGAAACTCTTTCTCCAGAAAGGATCCGTTCTTGGCAACAAAGATTTTGCCTTCGGATCTGAGGTAGAAGGTATAGCCAATGATTTCCTTGGGGTATCCTATAAAGACGCATTTTTCGACTTGGGTTCAAGCTTTTCAGGTTGAAGTTTCTTGACATAAGCATCGCATCCCCAAACTTTTAGAAATGACAGCTTAGGTTTCTTCCCAAACCATAATTCATACGGTGTCGTCTCAACGGATTTAGACGGTGCCCTATTTAAAGTGAATGCGGCTGTCTCTAAAGCATAACCCCAAAATGATGTGGTAAATCGGCAAGAGACATCATAGATCGCACCATATCAAATAGAGTGCGATTACGACATTCGGACACACCATTACGCTGAGGTGTTCCAGGTGGCATGAGTTGTGAAACAATTCCACATTTTCTTAAGTGCGTACCAAACTTGTGACTCAAATATTCTCCTCCACGATCTAATCGTAAGAACTTTATTTTCTTGTTAAGTTGATTCTCCACCTCACTATGAAATTCCTTGAACTTTTCAAAGGTCTCAGACTTGTGTTTCATTAAGTAGACATACCCATATCTACTTAAGTCATCAGTGAGGGTGAGAACATAACGATAGCCACCGCGAGCCTCAATGCTCATTGGACCGCACACATCAGTATGTATTATTTCCAACAAGTTGGTTGTTCGCTCCATTGTTCCGGAGAACGGTGTCTTGGTCATTTTGCCCATGAGGCATGGTTCACACGTGTCAAATGATTCATAATCAAGAGACTCTAAAAGTCCATCTGCATGGAGTTTCTTCATATGTTTGACACCAATGTGACAAACGCGGCAGTGCCACAAGTATGTGGGACTATCATTATTAACCTTACATCTTTTGGTATTCACACTATGAATATGTGTAACATCATGTTCGAGATTCAATCAGGATAAACCATTGACCAGCGGGGCATGGCCATAAAACATATCTCTCATATAAATAGAACAACCATTATTCTCGGATTTAAATGAGTAGACATCTCACATTAAACGAGATCCAGATACAATGTTCATGCTCAAAGCTGGCACTAAATAACAATTATTGATGTTTAAAACTAATCCCATAGGTAAATGTAGAGGTAGCGTGACGACGGCGATCACATCGACCTTAGAACCATTCCCGTTGCGTATCGTCACCTCATCCTTCGCCAGTCTCCGCTTATTCCGCAGCTTCTGTTTTGAGTTACAAATATGAGAACCCGCACCGGTATCAAATACCCAGGAGCTACTACGAGCGCTGGTAAGGTACACATCAATAACATGTATATAATATACCTTTGGTGCTGCCGGCCTTCTTATCCGCTAAGTACTTGGGGCAGTTCTGCTTCCATTGATCATTTCTCTTGCAATAAAAGCACTGAGTCTCGGGCTTGGGTCCATTGTTTGGGTTCTTCCCGGCAACTGATTTGCCGGGTGCGGCAACTCCCTAGTCGTCCTTCTTGAAGTTATTTTTACCCTTGCCTTTCTTGAAAATAGTGGTCTTATTCACCATCAACACTTGATGTTCCTTTTTGATTTCCACCTCCGCTGATTTCAACATTGAATATAACTCAGGAATGGACTTCTCCATCCCTTGCATATTGTAGTTCATCACAAAGCTCTTGCAGCTAGGGGGGAGCGACTGGATGATCCTATCAATGACCGAGTCATCTGGAAGATTAACTCCCAGCTGAGACAAACGGTTGTGCAACCCGGACATAGTGAGTATATGCTCACTGACAGAACTGTTTTCCTCCATCTTAGAACTGTAGAACTTGTTAGAGACTTCATATCTCTCGACCCGGGCATGAGCTTGGAAAACCATTTTCAGCTCTTGGAACATCTCATATGCTCCGTGCTGCTCAAAACGCTTTTGGAGCCCTGGTTCTAAGCTGTAAAGCATGCCGCACTGAACCAGGGAGTAATCATCACTACGCGACTGCCAGGCGTTCATAACGTCTTGAGTTGCTGGGAAAATGGGTGCATCACCTAGCGGTGCTTCAAGGACATATGCTTTCTTGGCAGCTATGAGGATGATCCTCAAGTTTCGGACCCAGTCCGTATAGTTGCTACCATCATCTTTCAGCTTGGTTTTCTCTAGGAACGCGTTGAAGTTGAGGGCAACATTAGCGTGGGCCATTTGATCTACAAGACATATTATAAAGATTTTTAGACTATGTTCATGATAATTAAGTTCATCTAATCAAATTATTTAATGAACTCCCACTCAGACAGACATCCCTCTAGTCATCTAAGTGATGCATGATTTGAGTCAACTAGGCCGTGTCCGATCATCACATGAGATGGACTAGTCATCATTGGTGAACATCTTCATGTTGATCATATCTACTATACGACTCATGTTCGACCTTTCGGTCTCTTGTGTTCCTAGGCCATGTCTGTACATGCTAGGCTCGCCAAGTCAACCTAAGTGTTTTGCATGTGTAAATCTGGCTTACACCCGTTCTATGCGAATGTTAGAATCTATCACACCCGATCATCACATGGTGCTTCAAAACAACGAACTTTCGCAACGGTGCACAATTAGGGGGAACACTTTCTTGAAATTTTAGTGAGGGATCATCTTATTTATGCTACCATCGTTCTAAGCAAATAAGATGTAAACATGACAAACATCACATGCAAATCATAAAGTGACATGATATGGCCAATATCATCTTGCGCCTTTGATCTCCATCTTTGAGGTGTCGCATGATCACCTTTGTCACCGGCATGACACCATGATCTCCATCATCGTGTCTTCATGAAGTTGTCTCGCCAACTATTACTTCTACTACTATGGTTAACGGTTAGCAATAAAGTAAAGTAATTACATGGCACTTTCAATGACATGCAGGTCATACAATAAATTAAGACAACTCCTATGGCTCCTGCCGGTTGTCATACTCATCGACACGCAAGTCGTGACTCCTATTACAAGAACATGATCAATCTCATACATCACATATATCATTCATCATATTCTTTTGGCCATATCACCTCACATAGCATACCCTGCAAAAACAAGTTAGGCGTCCTCTAATTGTTATTGCATGTTTTACGTGGATGCTATGGGTTGATAAGTCTCCAACGTATCTATAATTTTTGATTGCTCCATGCTACTTTATCTACTATTTTGGACTATATTGGGCTTTATTCTCCACTTTTATATTATTTTTTGGACTAACCTATTAACCGGAGGCCCAGCCCAGAATTGCTGTTTTTTGCCTATTTCAGTGTTTCGAAGAAACGGAATATCAAATGGAGTCCAAACGGAATGAAACCTTCGGGAACGTGACTTTCTCACCGAACGTGATCCAGGAGACTTGGACCCTACTCCAAGAAGTGCCAGAGGCGGTCATGAGGGTGGAGGGCGCGCCCCCCTGGGCGTGTCCCCTGCCTCGTGGGCCCCTTGTTGCTCGACCGACGAACTCCTTCCTCCTATATATACCTACGTATCCCCAAACGATCAGAACAGGAGCCAAAAACCTAATTCCACCCCCGCAACCTTCTGTATCCATGAGATCCCATCTTGGGGCCTGTTCCGAAGCTCCGCCGGAGGGGGCATCCACCATGTAGGGCTTCTACATCAACACCATAGCCCCTCCGATGAAGTGTGAGTAGTTTACTTCAGACCTTCGGGTCCATAGCTAGTAGCTAGATGGCTTCTTCTCTCTTTTTGGATCTCAATACAATGTTCTCCCCCTCTCTCGTGGAGATATATTCGATGTAATCTTCTTTTTGTGGTGTGTTTGTTGAGACCGATAAATTGTGGGTTTATGATCCAGTATTATCTATGGAAAATATTTGAATCTTATCTGAATTCTTTTATGTATGATTGAGTTATCTTTGCAAGTCTCTTCGAATCATCCTTTTTGGTTTGGCCAACTAGATTGGTAGTTCTTGCAATGGGAGAAGTGCTTAGCTTTGGGTTCAATCTTGCGGTGTCCTTTCCCAGTGACAGCAGGGGCAGCAAGGCACGTATTGTATTGTTGCCATCGAGGATAACAAGATGGTTTTTTTATCATATTGCATGAATTTATCCCTCTACATCATGTCATCTTGCTTAAGGCGTTACTCTGTTTTTAACTTAATACTCTAGATGCATGCTAGATAGCGGTCGATGAGTGGAGTAATAGTAGTAGATGCAGAATCGTTTCGATCTACTTGTCTCGGACGTGATGCCTATATACATGATCATTACCTAGATATACTCATAACTATGCTCAATTCTGTCAATTGCTCAACAGTAATTTGTTCACCCGCCGTAGAATATCTATGCTCTTGAGAGAAGCCACTAGTGAAACCTATGGCCCCCGGGTCTATTCTCATCATATCAATCTCTAACGCTTTATTACTTCCTTTGTTTTTACTTTGCCTTTTACTTTTCACTTTGCATCTATCTATCAAAAATACCAAAAATATTATTTATCATCTCTATCAGATCTCACTCTCATAAGTGACCGTGAAGGGATTGACAACCCCTAATCGTGTTGGTTGCGAGTAGCTATTGTTTTGTGCAGGTACGAGGGACTTGTGCATGGTCTCCTACTGGATTTATACCTTGGTTCTCAAAAACTAAGGGAAATACTTACGCTACTTTGCTGCAACATCCTCTCATCATCGGGGAAATCCAACACAGTGCTCAAGAGGTAGCAAGAAGAATTTCTGGCGGCGTTATCGGGGAGGCTCATGCAAGCAAGTCAACAATACCAAGTACCCATCACAATCCCTATCTCTCGCATTACATTATTTGCCATTTGCCTCTCGTTTTCCTCTCCCCCACTTCACCCTTGCCGTTTTATTCGCCCTATCTTTCCCAATCTCCTCCTCTCTTTCTCGTTTGCCTTTTTTCCGTTGCCTTTCTGTTTGCTTGTGTGTTGGATTACTTGTTGCCATGGCGCAAGATAATACCAAATTGTGTGATTTCTCGAATACCAATAATAATGATTTCCTTAGTACTCCAATTGCTCCTCTTTATAATGATGAGTCTTGTGAAATCAATACCGCTTTGTTGAATCTTGTTATGAAAGATCAATTTGCCGGCCTTCCTAGTGAAGATGCCGCTACTCATCTAAACAATTTTGTTGATTTGTGTGATATGCAAAAGAAGAAAGATACGGATAACAATATTGTCAAATTGAAGTTATTTCCGTTTTCACTTAGAGATCGTGCTAAAGTTTGGTTTTCGTCTTTGCCTAAAAATAGTATTGATTCTTGGAACAAGTGCAAAGATGCTTTTATCTCTAAGTATTTTCCTCCCGCTAAGATCATCACTCTTAGGAACGATATTATGAATTTTAAACAACTTGATCATGAGCATGTTACCCAATCTTGGGAAAGAATGAAATTGATGCTTCGCAATTGCCCTACTCATGGTTTGAATTTAAGGATGATCATACAAATTTTTTATGCCGGATTGAATTTTGCTTCTAGAAATCTTTTAGATTCGGCCGCGGGAGGCATGTTTATGGAAATTACGTTAGGAGATGCTACAAAATTGCTTGATAATATTATGGCTAATTATTCTCAATGGCACACCGAACGATCTTTTAGTAAAAAGGTACATGCTATAGAAGAAATCAATGTTTTGAGTGAAAAGATGGATGAACTTATGAAGATGTTTGCTCCTAAAAATACTCCTTTTGATCCCAATGATATGCCTTTATCTACTTTTCTTGAGAATTATAATGAATCTATGGATGTGAATTTTGTTGGTAGGAATAGTTTCGGAAACAATGCTTATAGAGGGAATTTTAATCCTAGGCCTTATCCTAGTAATCCTTCTAATAGTTATGGAAATTCCTACAACAACTATTATGGAAATTTTAATAAGATTCCCTCTGAATTTGAGAGTAGTGTTAAAGAGTTTATGAATTCACAAAAGAATTTTAATGCTTTGCTTGAAGAGAAATTGCTTAAAGTTGAGGATTTGGCTAGGAACGTTGATAAAATTTCTCTTGATATTGATTAATTAAAGCTTAGATCTATTCATCCTAAGCATGATATCAATGAGTCTCTCAAATCCATGAGAATTTCCATTGATGAGTGCAAAGAAAGAACCGCTAGGATGCGTGCTTCCAAAGATGCCTTTATTAAAGCGTGTTCTTCCAATTCCTATGAAAATCAAGATGAAGATCTAAAAGTTATTGATGTGTCCCCCATTAAATCCTTTCTTTGCAATATGAATCTTGATGAAACTGAATAGGATCGTCCTTTACCTAGAAGACGTTCTAAGAATTCGGAGTTTCTAGATCTTGATGATGAAATTGATGAAAGTGGGATTGAAAGAAATAAAAACCTAGATGTTGCTAAACCCACTATTTTGGATCTCAAGGAATTTAATTATGAAAATTGCTCTTTGATTGGTTGTATTTCCTTGTTGCAATCCGTGCTAGATTCTCCTCATGCTTATAGTCAAAATAAGGCCTTTACCGAACACATTGTTGATGCTTTGATGCAATCTTATGAAGAAAAATTTGAGTTGAAAGTTTCTATCCCTAGAAAACTCTATGATGAATGGGAACCTACTATTAAAATTAAAATTAAAGATTATGAGTTTTATGCTTTGTGTGATTTGGGTGCTAGTGTCTCTACTATTCCCAAAACTTTGTGTGATTTGCTAGATTTCCGTGATTTTGATGATTGCTCTCTAAACTTGCATCTTGTGGATTCCACTATTAAAAAACCTATGGGAAGAATTAATGATGTGCTTATTCTTGCAAATTGGAATTATGTGCCTGTAGATTTTATCGTTCTTGATATAGATTGCAATCCTTCATGTCCTATTATTCTTGGTAGACCTTTCCTTAGAATGATTGGTGCAATTATTGATATGAAGGAAGGGAATATTAGATTCCAATTTTGCTTAAAGAAGGGTATGGAACACTTCCCTAAAAGAAAATAAAATTACCATATGAATCTATCATGAGAGCCACTTATGGGTTGCCTACCAAAGATGGCAATACCTAGATCTATCCTTGCTTTTATGCCTACCTTGGGGCGTTAAACGATAGCGCTTGTTGGGAGGCAACCAATTTTATTTTGTGTTTTTTGTTTTTGCTTCTGTTTGGAAAAAATAATACATCTAGCTTTTGTTTGGATGTGGTTTTATCTTTTAATTAGTGTTTGTGCCAAGTAGAACCTATAGGATAACCTACGATGATAGTTGATTTGATTCTGCTGAAAAACAGAAACTTTGCACGCACGAATATAATTTTGTTAAATCACAGGAACGTGCTTTTGCGTTGATTCTTTTTGCTGATTATCAATAAACAAATTTTCCAGGATTTCCTATTTTGGTAGAATATTTAGAGTTCCAGAAGTTTGCGTTAGTTACAGATTCCTACAGACAGTTCTGTTTTTGACAGGTTTTGTTTTTCGTGTGTTGTTTGCTTATTTTGATGAAGCTATGGCTAGTAAAATAGTTTATAATACATAGAGAAGTTGGAATACAGTAGGTTTAACACCAATATAAATAAAGAATGAGTTCATTACAATACCTTGAAGTAGTCTTTTGTTTTGTTTCTCTAACGGAGCTCACGAGATTTCTGTTGAGTTTTGTGTTGTGAAGTTTTCAAGTTTTGGGTGAATTCTTTTGATGGATTATGGAACAAGGAGTGGCAAGAGCCTAAGCTTGGGAATTCCCATGGCACCCCCAAGATAATCCAAGGACAACAAAAATTCAAAGCTGGGGATGCCCCGGAAGGCATCCCCTCTTTCGTCCACTTCCATCGGTAATTTACTTGGAGCTATATTTTTATTCACCACATGATATGTGTTTTGCTTGGAGTGTCTTGTATTTTTTGCGTCTTTGCTTGTTAGTCTACCACAATAATCCTTGATGTACACACCTTTTGAGAGATCCATACATGATTAGAATTTTATAGAATACTCTATGTGCTTCACTTATATCTTTTGAGCTTGATAGTTTTGCTCATAGTGCTTCACTTATATCTTTTGAGCGTGATAATTTTTGCTCTAGTACTTCACTTAGATCTTTTAGAGAACGGTGGTGGATTTGTTTTAAAGAAAATTATGATCTCTCATGCTTCACTTAGATTATTTTGAGAGTCGTTAATAGCATGGTAATTTGCTTAATGTTAATATACTTGGTGTTTAAGATATGTGAAACTTTCTTTTGAGTGAATTGAATACTAAGATAAGTTTGATGCTTGATAATTGTTTTGAGATATGGAGGTGCTAATATCAAAGTCGTGCTAGTTGGGTGATTGTAAATTTGAGAAATGCTTGTGTTGAAGTTTGCAAGTCCCGTAGCATGCACATATGGTTAAAGTTGTGTAACAAATTTGAAACATGAAGTATACCTGGCTTGTGCATCCTTATGAGTGGCGGTCGGGGACAAGCGATGGTCTTTTCCTACCAATCTATCCCCCTAGGAGCATGCGCGTAGTACTTGATTTTTGATGGCTTCTAAATTTTTGTAATAAGTATATGAGTTCTTTTGACTAATGTTGAGTCCATGGATTATACGCACTCTCACCTTTCCACCTTTGCTAGCCTCTTCGGTACCGTGCATTGCCCTTTCTCACCTTGAGAGTTGGTGCAAACTTTGCCAGTGCATCCAAACCCCATGATACGATACGCTCTATCACACATAAACCTCCTTATATCTTCCTCAAAACAGCCACCATACCTACCTATCATGGCATTTCCATAGCCATTCCGAGATATATTGCCATGCAACTTCCATCATCTTCATCATGACATACATTACTTTTGTCATATTGCCATTGCATGATCATGTAGTTGACATCGTATTTGTGGCAAAGCCACCTTGCATTATTTTCATACGTGTCACTCTTGATTCATTGCACCATCCCGATACACCGCCGGAGGCATTCATAGAGAGTCATATCTTGTTCTAAGTTTCGAGTTGTAATCCTTATGTTGTAATCGATAGAAGTGTGATGATCATCATTGTTAGAGCATTGCCCAAAAAGAAAAAAAAGAAAAAAAGAAAGGCCCAAAAATAGAAAAAAAATAAAAAAATAAAAAGGGCAATGCTACTATCTCTTTTTCCACACTTTTGCTTCAAAGTAGCACCTTGTTCTTCATGTAGTGAGTCTCATATCTTGTGCTTCAAAGTAGCACCTTGTTCTTCATGTAGTGAGTCTCATAAGTTGTCTTTTTATACTAGTGGGAATTTTTCATTGTAGAACTTGGCTTGTATATTCCTATGATGGGCTTACTCAAATGCCCTAGGTCTTCATGAGCAAGCAAGTTGGATGTACACCCACTAATTTTCTTTTGTTGAGCATTCATAGCTCTAGTGCATCTGTTGCATGGCAATCCCTACTCCTCATGTTGACATCAATTGATGGGCATCTCCATTGCCCGTTGATTAGCCTCGTCAATGTGAGACTTTCTCCTTTTTAATCTTCTCCACACAATCCCCATCATTATATTCTATTCCACCCATAGTGCTATATCCATGGCTCGCGCTCATGTATTGCATGAAGATTGAAAAAGTTTGAGATTATTTGAGTATGAAACAATTGCTTGGCTTGTCATCGGGGGTATAGAAGTTGGGAACATCTTTGTGTGACGAAAATGAAGCATAGCCTAACTATATGATTTTGTAGGGATGAACTTTCTTTTGCCATGTTATTTTGAGAAGACATGATTGCTTTGATTAGTATGCTTGAAGTATTATTATTTTTGTGTCAATATGAACTTTTGTCTTGAATCTTTTGGATCTGAATATTCATATCACAATTAAGAAGATTTACATTGAAATTATGCCAAAGTATCACTCCGCATCAAAAATTCTTTTTTATCATTTACCTACTCGAGGACGCGCAGGAATTAAGCTTGGGGATGCCTGATACGTCTCCAACATATCTATAATTTTTGATTGCTCCATGCTACTTTATCTACTGTTTTGGACTATATTAGGCTTTATTTTCCACTTTTATATTATTTTTTGGGACTAACCTATTAACCAGAGGCCCAGCCCAGAATAGCTGTTTTTTTGCCTATTTCAGTGTTTCGAAGAAACGGAATATCAAATGGAGTCCAAACAGAATGAAACCTTCGGGAACGTGATTTTCTCACCGAACGTGATCCAGGAGACTTGGACCCTACTCCAAGAAGTGCCAGAGATGGTCACGAGGGTGGAGGGCGCCCCCCTGGGCGCGCCCCCTGCCTCGTGGGCCCCCTGTTGCTCCACCGACGTACTCCTTCCTCCTATATATACATACGTATCCCCAAACGATCAGAACAGGAGCCAAAAACCTAATTCCACCGCTGCAACCTTTTGTATCCACGAGATCCCATCTTGGGGCCTGTTCCGGAGCTCCGCCGGAGGGGGCATCCACCATGGAGGGCTTCTACATCAACACCATAACCCCTCTGATGAAGTGTGAGTAGTTTACTTCAGACCTTCGGGTCCATAGCTAGTAGCTAGATGGCTTCTTCTCTCTTTTTGGATCTCAATAAAATGTTCTCCCCCTCTCTCGTGGAGATCTATTCGTTCTAATCTTCTTTTTGCGGTGTGTTTGTTGAGACCGATGAATTGTGGGTTTATGATCCAGTATTATCTATGGAAAATATTTGAATCTTCTCTGCATTATTTTATGTATGATTGAGTTATCTTTGCAAGTCTCTTCGAATTATCCTTTTTGGTTTGGCCAACTAGATTGGTAGTTCTTGCAATGGGAGAAGTGCTTAGCTTTCGGTTCAATCTTGCGGTGTCCTTTCCCAGTGATAGCAGGGGCAGAAAGGCACGTATTGTATTGTTGCCATCGAGGATAACAAGATGGGGTTTTTATCATATTGCATGAATTTATCCCTCTACATCATGTCATCTTGCTTAAGGTGTTACTCTGTTTTTAACTTAATACTCTAGATGCATGCTGGATAGCGGTCGATGAGTGGAGTAATAGTAGTAGATGCAGAATCATTTCGATCTACTTGTCTCGGACGTGATGCCTATATACATGATCATTACCTAGATATACTCATAACTATGCTCGATTCTGTCAATTGCTCAATAGTAATTTGTTCACCCGCCGTAGAATATCTATGCTCTTGAGAGAAGCCACTAGTGAAACCTATGGCCCCCGGGTCTATTCTCATCATATCAATCTCTAATGCTTTATTACTTGCTTTGTTTTTACTTTGCCTTTTACTTTTCACTTTGTGTCTATCTATCAAAAATACCAAAAATATTATTTATCATCTCTATCAGATCTCACTCTCGTAAGTGACCGTGAATGGATTGACAACCCCTAATCGCGTTGGTTGCGAGTAGCTATCGTTTTGTGCAGGTACGAGGGACTTGTGCGTGGTCTCCTATGGATTGATACCTTGGTTCTCAAAAACTAAGGGAAATACTTACGCTACTTTGCTGCATCATCCTCTCCTCTTCGGGGAAATCCAACGCAGTGCTCAAGAGGTAGCATGGGTTTCTAGCAAGAACGTTTCTTACCTACGCAAAAGCAACAACGATGATATGCCGAATGGATGGCGCCTCCGCGTTCAACACACATACAGCCCGGGGACATCTCCTCCTTCTTGATCCAGCAAGGGGAGAGGAGAAGTTGAGGGAGAGCTCCGGCAGCATGACGGTGTGGTTGTGGAGCTTGTGGTATTTCTGCAGGGCTTCGCCAAGCTCTACGGAGGAGGAGGAGGTGTTGGGGAGGGAGGGGCTGCGCCAGGGAAAGGGGTGCTGCAGCCCTCCCACCGTCCTCTATTTATAGGGGAAGGGGAGAGGGGGCCGGCCCCCTTAGATCCAATCTAGGGGGCGGCGGCCAAGGTGGAGGCTTGCCCCCCAAGCTAGGTGGGGGCGCCCCCCTTAGGGTTTCCCCCAACTCTAGGCGCATGGCCCTAGGGGGAGTTGGCGCCCAGCCCACCTAGGGGCTGGTTCCCCTCCATATTCAGCCCATAGGTCCCTCCAGGGCAGGTGGACCCTCCCGGTGGACAACCGGAAACCCTTCGGTGGTTCCGGTACAATACCGGTAACCCCAAACACTTCCGGCAACCGAATAAGGACTTCCCATATATAAATCTTCATCTCCGGACCATTTAGGAACTCCTCGTGATGTCCAGGATCTCATCCGGGACTCCGAACATCCTTCGGTAACCACATACTATTTCACATAACAACTCTAGCATCACCGAACCTTAAGTGTGTAGACCCTACGGGTTGGGGAACCATGCAGACATGACCGAGACATTTCTCCGGCGAATAACCAACAGCGGGATTTGGATACCCATGTTGGCTCCCACATGTACCACGATGATCTCATCGGATGAACCACGATGTCGGGGATTCAATCAATCCCACATACAATTCCCTTTGTCAACCGGTATGTGATGACCCGTTCACTTTACCTAGAACAAGTATGAAACTAGAAGTACTTTTTAGGTGTTGTTGGATAGGTTTATAAGATAGTAAAGAACACGTAAAAATAAACTAGGGGCTGTTTAGATAAAGATGCAATAAAGTAAATATAGCGAGTGTGGAAAAGTGGTGGTAGGAGTTGTGAAATTGTCCCTAAGCAATTGACTATGTTACTAGACCGGTAATCACTATTGCAATTCTATTTGAGGGAGAGGCATAAGCTAACATACTTTCTCTACTTGGATAATATGCACTTATGATTGGAAC
The DNA here is from genome assembly GCF_018294505.1 of Triticum aestivum. Lineage (NCBI taxonomy): Eukaryota > Viridiplantae > Streptophyta > Magnoliopsida > Poales > Poaceae > Triticum > Triticum aestivum. Next base: position 225,245,184 of record NC_057810.1, on the reverse strand, counting down.
TCTAGCAAGCGTCCGCAAATACTAAAGATTCATTAAGGTAAAACTCAACCATAGCGTTAAAGCATCAAGTCCCCTTTATCCCATATGCAACAATCCCCTTACTCGGGTTTGTGTTTCAGTCACTCACGCAACCCACCATAAGCAAATCATAAACATATTGCAAACCTACAGCAGGAATCCCTCACACTTGCGCGACACGGAGGGCACAATAGGACAGCACCAATAATAATACATGCAACTCAAACCAATCATAGCAATTCATCAATCACCGATAGGACAACGAAAATCTACTCAGACATCATAGGATGGCAACACATCATTGGAAAATAATATGAAGCATAAAGCACCATGTTCAAGTAGAGGGTACAGCGGGTTGCGGGAGAGTGGACCGCTGGATATAGATGGGGGAAGGTGATGGAGATGTTGGTGGAGACGATGGAGGTGTTGGTGTAGATCACGATGATGATGATGGCCCCCGGCAGCGCTCCGGCGCCACTGGAAGCAAGGGGGAGAGGGCCCCCTTCTTCTTCTTATTCCTTGACCTCCTCCCTAGATGGGAGAACGGTTTCCCCTCTGGTCCTTGGCTCCCATGGCGTGGGAGGGGCGAGAGCCCCTCCGAGATTTGATCTATCTCCCTGTTTCTGCGTTCTGGGATTCTACCCCTTCACCATTTCTTAAATATTCGGAGATCCGTAACTCCGATTGGGGTGAATCTTTCGCCCAGATATTTCTCATAAAATTAGCTTTCTTGCGCCAAAAGAAGAGAGTCAACCACCATATGGGTGGCCCACGAGAGTCCAGGGCGCGCCCAGGGGGGGAGGGCGCGCCCCCCCTGTCTCATGGCCACCCCAGACACCGTTTCGCATTGATTTTACTTCCCAAAGACCATTAATATTCCAAAAAAAATCTCCGTCCATTTTTATCCCGTTTGGACTCCGTTTGTTATTGGGTTCTGCGAAACAACAAACATGCAACAGACAGGAACTGGCGCTGGGCACTGAATCAATATGTTAGTCCCAAAAATAGTATAAAAAGTTGCCAAAAGTATATGAAAGGTGAAGAATATTGGCATGGAGCAATCAAAAATTATAGATACGACGGAGACGCATCAGCATCCCCAAGCTTAATTCCTGCTCGTCCTCGAGTAGGTAAATGATAAAAAAGATAATTTTTGATGTGGAATGCTACCTAGCATAATCTTGATCATATGTCTAATCATGGCATGAATATTAAGACATGAGTGATTCAAAGCAATAGTCTATCATTTGACATAAAAACAATAATACTTCGAGCGTACCAATAAAGCAATCATGTCTTTTCAAAACAACATGGCCAAAGAAAGTTATCCCTACAAAATCATATAGTCTGGTTGTTGCTCTATCTTCATCACACAAAGTATTTAATCATGCACAACCCCGATGACAAGCCAAGCAATTGTTTCATACTTAATAATCTCAAACTTTTTCAACTTTCACGCAATACATGAGTGTGAGCCATGGATATAGCACTATAGGTGGAATAGAATATGATGGTGGGGGTTATGTGGGGAAGACAAAAAAGGAGAAAGTCTCACATCGACTAGGCGTATCAACGGGCTATGGAGATGCCCATCAATAGATATCAATGTGAGTGAGTAGGGATTGCCATGCAACGGATGCACTAAGAGCTATATGAAAGCTCAAACTGAAACTAAGTGGGTGTGCATCCAACTTGCTTGCTCATGAAGACCTCAGGCATTTGAGGAAGCCCATCATCGGAATATACAAGCCAAGTTCTTCAATGAGAATTCCCACTAGTATATGAAAGTGAAAGCATAGGAGACTCTCTCTATGAAGAACATGGTGCTACTTTGAAGCACAAGTGTGGTAAAAGGATAGTAGCATTGCCCCTTCTCTCTTTTTCTCTCATTTTTTGCTTTTATTTTTCATTTTCTATTTTATTTTTTCTTTCTTTTTGGTGGGCTTCTGTCATGCCCAAGATGCGACCCTATCCTAAAGGAACTCGAAGGTCCCACCAAGGATAGAAGCGCATCTTGAAGACGCTTTTGCAAGGTGGATATCATTACATCAACATTACATAATAGATGGGGATACATACATAAGGCATACAATACCACACGAATACAACATCATCTTACATAAGGGCACCATCCGACTACGGATGAAACACAAACAGAAACTCAAACGACATCCACCCTGCTAGCCCAGGCTGCCGACCTGGAACCTATCCCCTGATCGATGAAGCAGAAGAACAACTCCAAAACAAGCAAGCATCGCTCTCGCGTCAAGATCATCGCATAACCTGTACCTGCAACTGTTGTTGTAGTAATCTGTGAGCCACGAGGACTCAGCAATCCCATTACCATGGGTATCAAGACTAGCAAAGCTTAATGGGAAAGGAAGGGGTAAAGTGGTGAGGTTGCAGCAGCAACTAAGCATATATGGTGGCTAACACACGCAAAAGAGAGCGAGAAGAGAGCAAACGGAACGGTCGTGAAGCTAGCAATGATCAAGAGGTGATCCTGAACTCCTACTTACGTCAAACATAACCCAAAACCGTGTTCACTTCCCGGACTCCGTCGAAAAGAGACCATCACGGCTACACACACGGTTGATGTGTTTTAATTCGGATCTGGTGTCAAGTTATCTACAACCGGACATTAACAAATTCCCATCTGCCACATAACCGCGGGCACGGCTTTCGAAAGATAATACCCTACAGGGGTGTCCCAACTTAGCCCATGATAAGCTCTCGTGATCAACGAAGGATATTCCTTCTCCCAGGAAGGCTCGATCAGTCTCGGAATCCCGGTTTACAAGACATTTCGACAATGGTAAAACAAGACCAGCAAGACCACCTGATGCACCGACAATCCCGATAGGAGCTGCACATATCTCGTTCTTAGGGCCACACCGGATGAGACAGGCTATGAGTAAAACCATACCTCGAGTTTCCCAGAGGGGGCCCCGCAGGCGGCTTGGTTCGGACCAACACTTAGAAAAGCACTGGCCTGGGGGGGCTAAAATAAAGATGACCCTTGGGTTAATTACTCCCAAGGGAAAGGTAGGTGGTGGTGAGGCAAATGGTAAAACCAAGGTTGGGCTTTGCTGGAGGAGTTTTATTCAAAGCGAACTGTCAAGGGGGTCCCATAAATCACCCGACCGCGTAAGGAATGCAAAATCCGGGAACATAACACCGGTATGACGGAAACTAGGGTGGCAAGAGTGGAACAAAACACCAGGCATAAGGCCGAGCCTTCCACCCTTTACCAAGTATATAGATGCATTAATTAAATAAGAGATATTGTGATATCCCAACATAATCCTGTCCACCATGGAGCAATCTTCAACTTCACCTGCAACTAACAACGCTATAAGAGGGGCTGAGCAAAGCTGTAACATAGCCAAGCAACGGTTTGCTAGGAAGGGTGAGAAAGGTTAGAAGCTCACATGGCAATTTGGGAGGCTTGAAGAACAAGTGATAGGTAGCGCAGCAAAGCGATAGAACGAAGCAACTAGCATAGCAATGATAGTAGTGAGATCCATGGTAGCGGTCATCTTGCCTGAAATCCCGCTAGGAAGAAGAACGAGTCCATGAAGAAGATGAAGCCACGTAGACGAACCAAGCAGAGACGAACGAATCCTCACGATCGCAACGAAGCAGGAACTATCGAGAAGAAGCACACAACCAGGTAAACACACCACACATAGACAAGACATGATGCACAACAAGCATGATGCATGACAAAGCTACATGAATCTACTCATGGCAAGAGACGATGCAAACAAGAGCAACACATCAAAGCAAGTTTAAATGAGGCCGGGAACAACATATAACAATTCCGGTAAGTCCTCATATGCAAATTTAGAAATTGGTCCAGATCTGAACAAACATTAAGTTGGAGTTGTTAAACAGCAAGTTAAGATGCACCAAGATGATCTACATGAAATTCTAGTGAAGTTACATATAAAGTTCATTTAGTTCGGAGCTACGGCCTAGAAGATATGAGCAAAACAAGTTAAACATGGCATTGATGCAAAATGCATACAAACATCAAGCAAACACCTCCAAACAAGGATGCAACATGGTAATATGAAACTACATGCAAAATCAAGCAAGTTTCATATAGAGCACACTCAAAACGGAGCAATGGTTCAACGCATACACTCTATACAAGTTTAAAGGACAAGCTTTCCAAAACAACAACTAGGCATCTAGCAAGCATCAAAACAATATGCTACAGCATCTCAACGTAATAACAAAAGGCATGGGCATGAAGTACATGTAAAGCATAACAAAACATGAACACTGAGCTATCTCCAGAAATCACTAGAACATGCTCAAAAACAGATGGCAGGATTGCATATATTAACAGTTTCAGACTTAGCAGGAATAACATCAGGTTGCAATGTTTAGAGCTATCAAACAATATGTTACAGGAACTTAACATGGCAAACAAAGGCATGGCATGAATCTACTAATCTCATATAACAAAAGTCCTTTATTGACCATGAGCCAAAAGGGCACATAAAATATGATGGCACTCATGTAAACATGGCAAAAGATATGACAGATTCATACATGGCAGGAACAACGATAAGTAGGCATGTTGGTGAGCTTGAACCACTCACCACAGAGCAATACATGGCATGGCAAGGTTACCAACAGTAAGAATACATGTTTATGAAGGTAAGCATGGCAAGAGCAAGTTCATAGGGTGCATGGATCACTAGCAACAATCATGGCTACATTAAACTTAATGTTAACAGGCTGACAGCAACATTATTTAGCAAGTTGAGAGCAAGATTACAACAAGATAAAGCAGACTATAAATGCAACCAGGGGCATGGATGGATAGAGCATGCCATGTACAACAAAACATCCTTGGTGAACATCTCCATATTATCCATAGAATTACTAGTAGCAGCAGGTTTACATAGCAACAAAATGTAATAGAATCAGCCTAGCAAAACAGCAACAGCAAATACCCTACTTAACAAGCTCGATGCACTCGGCACAAAACTCACAAAAATACAAGGATAGCACCTCCGTAAAGATGGCATGACATATATCAAAACACATGTAGACATCAACCTCATAGGATGCACACATCAAACATGGCAAAAATGACAAATGAGCATGTTCTGTTAACAGACAGTAGATAACATTATATAGCACTTTTGCAACGATGATTCAGGCATCAAGATGGATCCAAACAAACATGGCACAATGGAATTAAATGTAGAGCATCTCACAGTGAACATTTCGACATATTACACGCACGAAACGGAGCAGTATGCATGGAGTTACGATGCGTTGAACAGGGCATGAAAATGTTGCTAAAACATGGACTTTGCAGAAATTTACCCTCGCGAAAAGTCAACCCGGGACGAGGAGATCCCGGGACGGAGCGGATCCGGGATGGGGGCACGCGTTTGGTTGGCTGAACTGGTGGATCTGGTCCCGGCGACCGGATCTCGCCGGAGACGGGGGAGATGGCCGGCGACGGCGTGGATCCGGCGACGAAGTGGCCGGGGCGGGCGCGGACGTTGAGGAGGGGCGGCGCCGGAGCTAGGTGGATGGTGGACGGCGGTGCTCGGAGGCGCGGGCGGAGACGCGACGACGGCTGGGCAGGAACGGAGAGGTGGCGCGGGGCCAGCACCGGCGAGGGGGCGGCGGCCAGCGCGGGGCGCTCGCCGGCGACGGGCGGCGGAGACTGGCCGCGGGAGGCGAGGCGTTGCGGCTGGGGCAGGAGCACGGGTGCCGGAGGACGGCGGCGCGGGGCGAAGGCGAGCCCGGCCGGAGACGGCGCGGCGGAGGAGCACGTCGCCGGCGGCGGCGGTCGCCGGCGAGGCGACGCACTCCGGCAGCGGTGGAGGGAGAGGCGGCGGGGCACGTCGGGCCCGGCTTGGCCCGGCGCGGGTCGGATCTGGGCTCGGCGGGCCCGCGCGGTGGGAGGCGCTGACCGGCGGCGGGGTTGGCGATGTGGCGGCGTCGGATTCGTCGGGGACGGCGGGCGGACATGTCCGGGCGCGGAGGATGAAACGTCCAGTGGCGCGGAGGGGAAAATGATCTAGGGTTAGACCGGGATTTCGGGGGAGATGCACATATATATATAGGTAGAGGGAGCTAGGAGTGTCCAAATGAGGCACGGTTTTCGCCCACACGATCGTGATCGAACGACCGAGAGCATGGAGGGGAGTTTGCTGGGTTTTGGGCCACTTAGAAGGGGTGTTGGGCTGCACACAAAAGAGGCTTTTACGGTTATCCGGTTAACCGTTGGAGTACCAAACGACCTCCAAATGGCACGAAACTTGACAGGCGGTCTACCGGTGGTATACCAAGGCCGCTTGGCAAACCTCGGGCCATTTCGAGAAAGTTTAACACCCGAACATGAAAAGAGGCAAAAGGGGGACGCCGAAGGAAATAGGAGTGCCAGATTGCAAAACGGACAACGGGGAAAATGCTCGGATGCATGAAACGAACACGTATGCAAAATGAGATGCACATAATGACATGACAAAATGCAACCGCAAGCAAATGACAAGGCAAGGACGGCGAATAACTGGCAGACACCTGGCGCATCAGATCCGGGGCATTACAGCTTCTTTGGCCTCTTTTTTTATTATTATATGGGCTTCTTTGGCCTCTTTTATTTTTCATAAAGTCCGGAGTCTCATCCCGACTTGTGGGGGAATCATAGTCTCCATCATCCTTTCCTCACTGGGGCAATGCTCTAATAATGATGATCATCACACTTTTATTTACTTACAACTCAATATCTAGAACAAAGATATGACTCTATATGAATGCCTCCGGCAGTGTACCGGGATGTGCAATGATCTAGCATAGCAATGACATAAAAAACGGACAAGCCATGAAAACATCATGCTAGCTATCTTACGATCATGCAAAGCAATATGACAATGAATGTCCAAGTCATGAATATGATGATGATGGAAGTTGCATGGCAATATATCTCGGAATGGCTATGGAAATGCCATAATAGGTAGGTATGGTGGCTGTTTCGAGGAAGGTATATGGTGGGTGTATGGTACCGGCGAAAGTTGTGCGGCACAAGAGAGGCTAGCAATGGTGGAAGGGTGAGAGTGCGTATAATCCATGGACTCAACATTAGTCAAAAAGAACTCATATACTTATTGCAAAATCTACAAGCCATTGAAAACAAAGTACTATGCGCATGCTCCTAGGGGGATAGATTGGTAGGAAAAGACCATCGCTCGTCCCCGACCGCCAATCATAAGGAAGACAATCAATAAATAAAATTGTGCTCCAACTTCATCACAAAGCGGTTCACCTTACGTGCATGCTACGAGAATCACAAACCTCAACACAAGTATTTCTACTAATCCACAATCACCCACTAGCATAACTCTAATATCACCATCTTTATATCGCAAAACTATTGCAAGGAATCAAACATATCATATTCAGCGATCTACAAGTTTATGTAGGATTTTATGACTAACCATGTGAATGACCAATTCCTGTCATCTCTCTAAAAAGATATAAGTGAAGAAAGAGAGTTTAATTCTTTCTACAAAAGATATGCCATCCTCTAACAAATATAAGTGAAGCAAAAGAGCATTCTACAAATGGCGGTTTTCTATGTGAAGAGAAACAGGCAATCCAAACTTCAAATGATATAAGTGAAGCACATGAAGCATTCTATAAAGCCGTACTCAAAAGATTTAAGTGAAGTGCAATGAGCATTATATAAATCAACCAAGGGCTATCTCATACCAGCATGGTGCATAAAATAAAAGTGAAAACTAAATGCAAAAAAAGCTCCAAGAATTGCACATAATGCATGAACGAAACGAATTCAAAAACATACCGATACTTGTTGAAGAAAGAGGGGATGCCTTCCGGGGCATCCCCAAGCTTAGACGCTTGAGTCTCCTTGAATATTTACTTGGGATGCCTCGGGCATCCCCAAGCTTGAGCTCTTTCCTCTCTTTATTTTCCTCATATCGAGACATCCTCGATTAGACACTACATCCACACAAAACTTCAACAGAAAACTCGGTAAGATCCGTTAGTATAATAAAGCAAATCACCACTCTAAGTACTGTTGCAAACCAATTCATATTTTGTTTTTGCATTGTGTCAAACTGTAATATAGTTTTTCCATGGCTTAATCCACTAATATAAATTGATAGATTCATCAAAACAAGCAAACTATGCATCAAAAACAGAATCTGTCAAAAACAGAACAGTCTGTAGCAATCTGAACATCCACCATACTTCTGGTACCCCAAAAATTCTACAAAAATTAGGAAAAGTAAGAAAGTTGTATAGAAAGACAGTGCAAAAGGAATCAGAACCAATTAATGTTCCAGTAAAAAATGTAAAATCGCGCACTACAGCCAAAGTTTCTGTCCTGCACCGTACAAACCAACAAGCATTGTAAACATCCTAAAGGCAAACCTTGGCACATTATTTTTATAATAGAATGGAATTGTACAAGGGGATAATTATTTTTGATGAAAAGTTTCTGTAATCAAGATTCACAAAGCTTCCGTGAGCATGAACAAAGTTCAAGGAGCTCTCCCACTTCAACAATGCTTGTCTCTCCCACTTTCACTTTCATTTTTGAAAAGTTTTTAGGTTCCCCTATTTATTTTTTTGTTTTTAAACTATATAAAAGCACTCAACAGAAATAAATGAATCTCTAAAACTTCCGGGTTGTCTCCCTGGCAGCTCTTTCTTTAAAGCCATTAAGCTAGGCATTTAGTGATCAAGTAATGAATCCACCCGGATCCCAAGGTATATCAAAGCCAATTTTAATTAACAATGATTTGTAATTTAGTAGTGAGCACAAAGTAACATATATCATGCAATAACAAAGTGTAACTCTCTTCCTATGCATTAGCATGTCATAAGAGAACAATTCATGCACACATAGTAAAGGCCAATGCATAGTATAAGCAGTTTCTTGCAATTTCATAGTATGGGAAACATAGATAAGTGGACAAATAGTTCCTCTCTCATAATAATTGCAAGTAGGAGCAGCAAGCACATGCATATTACATTCATGAAAATCATCAAGTGCAATGGTAAAAGGCAACCCATCAATATAATCCTTAATAAGCACAAACTTCTCTGATATAGTGTAGTTTGGAGAATTCAAAAAGATAATAGGACTATCATGCGTGGGTGCAATAGAAACAATTTCATGTTTAACATAAGGAACTATAGCAAGTTCATCTCCATAAGCATAATTCATATTGGCATCTTGGGCACAAGCATAGCAAGCATCATCAAAAAGGGATATTTCAAACAAATTCAAGGGATCATAGCAATCATCATAGCAATCATCCTTCGGTAAGCATGAAGGGGAATTAAATAATGTATGAGTTGGAGGGTTACTCTCATTAGAAGGTGGGCACGGGTAGCTAATCCGCTCTTCTTCCTTTTGTTCTTCGCTCTCCGCAACATCTTTTTCATCCAATGAGCTCACTGTTTCATCAATTTCTTGTTCCATAGCTTCCTGCAAAATATTAGTCTCTTCTTGGACAGCGGAGACTTCCTTAATAAATGCATTAATATAGTAATTGTATTCATAATTTTCATAGCAATATCTAAGTATAGCAAGATTTTCAGGCCTATAAGCATCATCATCTAAAGCTTCATACTTTTCAAACAAAGATTCAATTTCATAAGCAGCCTTAAAAGCAACAAATTCTTCTATTTGTTCCACATCATAGTAATCATATATACCATTAGCATAAGAAGCTAAGGTTTCATTATCATTAAATTTGCATGAAAAGGGAAGGTGTGTAGCATTCATCCTAGAGCAACAAGTAATATCATATCTCAAGCATAGATTCCAGGCATACCAACGCAACATAATAAATTGATCCCATAATAGTTTCCCTTTTTGTGTCGAGCGATAATCCCTAAAGTATTCACGTTGATCCAACGTGTCTCCCATTATAAAGTTGAATGGGGTTTTCTCAGGATTATCAAAGTAGTACATAATATCTTTCGCATAATGAGAGTCGAGGGTTTTAGGAGTTACCCCATCTCCATGAGTAGCAAGTACACCTAATTTTTTTTGGTATTTTGCGTTCCATATCCATAACTAAAGATAGAGAATAACTTAGAACAGCAAATAAAAATTACTTAGTGATAAAGCAAACAAGCACACACGAGAATGTTCACCCCACGCTATGACTCCCCGGCAATGGCGCCAGTATGTTACTTGCCCGAGATTCGATCGTCGGTATCGCAATACCTCGTTCAATCTCGTTACCGGAAAGTCTCTCTACTCATTCCGTAACGCATGATCCCGTGACCAACTCCTTAGTCACATTGAGCTCATTATGATGATGCATTACCGAGTGGGCCCAGAGATACCTCTCCGTCATACGGAGTGACAAATCCCAGTCTCGATTCGTGCCCAACCCAAAAGACACTTTCGGAGATACCTGTAGTGCACCTTTATAGCCACCTAGTTACGTTGTGATGTTTGGTACACCCAAAGAATTCCTACGGTATCCAGGAGTTGCACAATCTCATGGTCTAAGGAAATGATACTTGACATTAGAAAAGCTCTTAGCAAACGAACTACACGATCTTGTGCTATGCTTAGGATTGGGTCTTGTCCATCACATCATTCTCCTAATGATGTGATCCCGTTATCAATGACATCTAATGTCCATGGTTAGGAAACCATAACCATCTATTGATCAATGAGCTAGTCAACTAGAGGCTCACTAGGGACATGTTGTGGTCTATGTATTCACACATGTATTACGGTTTCTGGTTAATACAATTATAGCATGAATAACAAACAATTATCATGAACAAGGAAATATAATAATAACCATTTTAATATTGCCTCTAGGGCTTATTTCCAACAGTAAGATAGTGGATGGGCAAAGCTCTATCTCTAATGAACTAATCCTTTGATAACCCTAACTAGGAGGAGGTGAGGGTCTACATATAGTGGTCCACAAGATAGGAGGGGAAAGAAGGGGCACATGGGCCTTCGGCCCGTTCTCTGCACATAGCAGGTGCCGGATGTACGACGGCTCATGAGGAGCCGGATGTCCGGTCTAGGCTCGGCCTGAACTGATGCTCTCTGGATTAGAAGGGGTTGAATGTCCGGGTGTAGGCAGGATGTCCGGTGCCTGTAGGCGCTTTGCGGCTGGGCTTCTGCTGTGGTTGGGATCTCTAGGAGCCGGATGTCCGGGCCAAGGGCGGACGTCTGGGGCCTGTAACCTTTCTCCGGTTCCTCTCATCATGCTCCTTCGTCCATGTACATGAGGACTTGTCCATCATCACGACCATCTCCATGATCGTCTCCTCGGTTCCTGAGCACATGTAGTGTCTTTTTGCATTATATAGCAACCATGTCTCGCATGAATGGAAAGGGGAAGCATTTAGGAGCGGGTTCACCTTGTGTGCAATGGCATATGTTTGAGTTCGCGTCATATGTCCACTTGGGGCTTGAGGAGTAGTTGTAGTTACATGGAATGACCGTAGGATGCTCCGCATCAGGTAGGCGTGCCCTGGTGGCTTGTGGAGCCCACGTCCACCCTTTTGACCTAATTTTGCCTCTATAAATTCTCTAAAATTGGGAAACCAACAGAGGGCCAACCGAAATACTTTTTCCACCACCGCAAGTTCCTGTTCTCGACAGATCCCATACAGGCCTTTTCTGGCACTCTGCTGGAGGGAGAATTGATACATCTCCAATGTATCTATAATTTTTGATTGTTTTGTGCTATTATATTATCTGTTTTGGATGTTTAATGTGCTTTAATATGCTCTTCTATATTATTTTTGGGACTAATCTATTAACCGGAGGCCCAGTGCCAGTTTCTGTTTTTTTTTGCCTATTTTAGAGTTTTGCAGAAAAGGAATACCAAACGGAGTCCAAACGGAATGAAACCTTCACGATGATCTTTCTTGGACCGAAAGCAAACCAGAAGACTTAGAGTTGAAGTCAGAAACTCCACGGGGCGTCCACGAGGTAGGAGGGAGCGCCCCCCACCCTCGTGGGCCCCTCGTAGCTCCACTGACGTACTTCTTTCGCGTACATATACTCTTATACCCTAAAAATATTAGGGGGAGCCACAAAACCACTTTTCCACCGCCGCAACCTTCTGTACCCCATGAGATCCCATCTTGGGGCCTTTTTTGGCGATCTGTCGGAGGGGGAATCGATCACGGAGGGCTTCTACATCAACACCATTGCCTCTCCGATGAAGCGTGAGTAGTTTACCACAGACCTTCGGGTCCATAGTTATTAGCTAGATGGCTTCTACTATCTCTTTGATTCTCAATACAAAGTTCTCCTCGATGTTCTTGGAGATCTATTCCATGTAATACTCTTTTGTGGTGTGTTTGCCGAGATTCGATGAATTTTGGATTTATGAGCAAGATTATCTATGAATATTATTTGGTTCTTCTCTGAATTCTTATATGCATGATTTGATATCTTTGCAAATCTCTTCAAATTATCGGTTTAGTTTGGCCTACTAGATTGATCTTTCTTGCCATGGGAGAAGTGCTTAGCTTTGGGTTCAATCTTGTGGTGTCCTTTCCCAGTGACGATAAGGGCAGCAAGGCACGTATTGTATTGTTGCCATCGAGGATAAAAAGATGAGGTTTATATCATATTGCTTGAGTTTATCCATCTACATCTTGTCATCTTGCTTAGTGTGTTACTCCATTCTTATGAACTTAATACTCTAGATGCATGCCGGATAGCGGTCGATGTGTGGAGTAATAGTAGTAGATGCAGAATCGTTTCGGTCTACTTGACACGGACGTGATGCCTATGTTCATGATCATTGCCTTAGATGTCTTCATAATTATGCGCTTTTTTATCAATCGCTCGGCAGTAATTTGTTCACCAACCGTAATACATGCTATCTCGAGAGAAGCACTAGTGAAACCTATGGCCCGCGGGTCTCTTTTCCATTATATTGCATCTCTTTGCCATATCGTTCAATCTCATTTACTATTTTGCAATCTTTACTTTCCAATCTATACAACAAAAATACCAAAAACATTTACTTTACTATCTCTACCAGATCTCACTTTTGCGAGTGACCGTGAAGGGATTGACAACCCCTTTATCGCGTTGGTTGCAAGGTTCTTGATTGTTTGTGCAGGTATTCGGTGACTTGTGCGTCATCTCCTAATGGATTGATACCTTGGTTCTCAAAACTGAGGGAAATACTTACGCTACTTTGCTGCATCACCCTTTCCTCTTCAAGGGAAAAACCAACGCAATCTCAAGAGGTAGCAAGAATCAACCACGGAGGGGTTCTACATCAACCTTGCTGCCCCTTCGATGATGTGTGAGTAGTTTACCATTGACCTACGGGTCTATAGCTAGTAGCTAGATGGCTTCTTCTCTCTTTTTGATCTTCAATACAATGTTCTCCTTGATGTTCTTTTGGAGATCTATCTGATCTAATACTTTTTGCACTGTGTTTTTGGGGATCCGATGAATTGTGAGTTTATGATAAGATTATCTATGAATATTATTTGAGTCTTCTCTAGACTCTTTTATGCATGATTATTATAGTTTTGTATTTCTCTCTGACCTATTGATTTGGTTTGGCGAACTAGATTGATTTTTCTTGCAATACATGAGGTGCTTTGTGATGGGTTTGATCTTGCGGTGCACAATCCTAGTGACAGAAAGGGACATGACACGTATTTGTATCATTTCCACAAGGATAAAAAAGGGGTTTATTCATATTAATTGAGTTTACTTTGTCTACATCGTGTCATTTTGCTTAAGACGTTACTCTGTTCTTTATGAATTTAATACTCTAGATGCGTGCTGGATAATGTTCGATTGATGGAGTAATAGTAGTAGATGCAGGTAGGAGTCAGTGTACTTGTCTCGAATGTGACTTGTTTGCGTTAGGTGCAAGTATTTGTTATTAAAAAAACAAGTTGTTGTGTGGTTCTCCTAATGGATTCATAACCTTAATGTCTAACCGAGTGAAATTCCTACCTCTACTCTACTGCATCATCCCTTCCTTTTTGGGGACAAAATGAACGCAACTTACAAGTGGAATCAAGATGCTGCAAATAGCGATAAAAAAAGTTGCGACTGTACTGCAAGCAACATATGCTACAACCGTTCTGACTAAAATGTTGCAACCGTCAATGAAGGATATTGCGACCGGTGAGGTGACATGCTACAATAGTCGAGGGACAACATACTACAACCAGCATGACACATGCTACAACCGGTGAAAAAACATGTTTCAAACAATGGGATAATATGTTGTAAGGTCGACTGAGTTTTAGCAAGCCCGTTTTTCTTTCACGTAGTCACGTGCCGCTCTCATATGGTACGACAAATATGGCAATGTGCACCTACAATAACTTATTATTGATGAAGTTGACAAACAAACATGCCCTTTCTCTATCATCATCAGTTTAGTGATGTTTACCTGCCGCTACGTGGAGATAGAGATTTCGGGTAGAAAATTTACTTGGGCTAATACCTTACAAAACCCGACGTATGAGAAGCTGATCGCGTCCTAGCAAGCGTCGAATGGGAACAGAAATTCCCTCTGGTAACAGTCCAAGTGTCATCTCGTGGAATCTCTGACCACACCCCTTTGCTGGTTGACTCTGGTGAGGCAACGCATGTGGGTAATAAAAACACCTTTTCTTTTGAAAGAGAAGGTTTCCTGGATCTGATAGCCAGGGAATTAGCGAAAGATGCAGGGGGGAGGTCATCTATTGAGAGATGGCAGAATAAGAGTAGGAACTTGAGAAGTTTCTTGCGAGGGTGGGCTAAGCGTCCCAGTGGGATCTATAAGGTTGAAAAGGAAAGGCTCCTTACATTTATTCAGTCCCTAGATTTAAAAGCCGAGTCCACAATTTTAGAAACCTCGAAGCTTCACGCTAAAGTAGACATGGAGATGAGATTGAAAGAACTTCTGCGAGAAGAGGAGTTGAAGTGGGCATTGCGAGCTAAGGTTCGCAAAGTTGTCCAAGGGGACACTAACACTCAATTCTTCCATATGATCGCCAATGGCAAGCATAGAAAGAAAAGAATCTTTCAGCTTGAGCGAGACGAGGGGACGATTTTAGGACAGGAAAACCTAAAATTATACATAACCAATTACTACAAGCAGCTATTTGGGCCTCCAGAGGATAATTTTGTGTCCTTGGATGAGTCTAGGATTGAGGATGTTCCTCAGCTGGCTGCGGATGAGAATGATGTATTAACCGCCCCATTTTGGGAGAAAGAGGTGTTTGAAGCTATTTCACAGATGAAGAATAATAAAGCTCCGGGGCCGGATGGATTTCCAGCGGAGTTTTATAAAAAATGCTGGCACATAATTAAAGGGGATTTGTTACCGATGTTCCATTATCTATTTTCGGATAGCTTCAGTTGTTTCACCTGAATTTTGGAACAATAACTTTGCTTCCAAAGAAAATAGAGGCTGTGAGAATTGAGCAGTTCAAGCCTATCTGTCTTCTTAATGTTAGTTTCAAAAAATTTACCAAGGTTAGGACTAATAGACACACACAGATTGCACACTCTGTGGTGCAGCCGACCCAAACTGCTTTCATGCCGGACAGATGAAGGAAATATGCCCTAGAGGCAATAATAAAGTTATTATTTATTTCCTTATATTATGATAAATGTTTATTATTCATGCTAGAATTGTATTAACCGGAAACATAATACATGTGTGAATACATAGATAAACATAGTGTCACTAGTATGCCTCTACTTGACTAGCTCGTTGATCAAAGATGGTTATGTTTCCTGACCATAGACATGAGTTGTCATTTGATTAACAAGATCACATCATTAGGAGAATGATGTGATTGACTTGACCCATTCCGTTAGCTTAGCACTTGATCGTTTAGTATGTTGCTATTGCTTTCTTCATGACTTATACATGTTCCTACAACTATGAGATTATGCAACTCCCGTTTACCGGAGGAACACTTTGTGTGCTACCAGACGTCACAACGTAACTGGGTGATTATAAAGGATCTCTACAGGTGTCTCCAAAGGTACATGTTGAGTTGGCGTATTTCGAGATTAGGTTTTGTCACTCCGATTGTCGGAGAGGTATCTCTGGGCCCTCTCGGTAATGCACATCACAATAAGCCTTGCAAGCAATGTAGCTAATGAATTAGTTACGGAATGATGCATTACATAACGAGTAAAGAGACTTGCTAGTAACGATATTGAACTAGGTATTGAGATACCGACGATCGAATCTCGGGCAAGCAACATATCGATGACAAAGGGAACAACGTATGTTGTTATGCGGTTTGACCGATAAAGATCTTCGTAGAATATGTAGGAGCCAATATGAGCATCTAGGTTCTGCTATTGGTTATTGACCGGAAACAGTTCTAGGTCATGTCTACATAGTTCTCGAACCCATAAGGTCCGCACGCTTAAGGTTTCATTGACAGTTTTATTATGAGTTTATGAGTTTTGATGTACCGAAGGCTATTCGGAGTCCCGGATGTGATCACAGACATAACAAGGAGTCGCGAAATGGTCGAGACATGAAGATTGATATGTTGGAAGCCTATATTTGGATGTCGGAAGTGTTCCGGGTGAAATCGGGATTTTACCGGAGTACCGAGGGGTTACCGGAACCCCCCGGGGGCTTAATGTGCCATAGTGGGCCTTAGTGGAGAAGAGGAGAGGAGGCCAGGGTAGGGCCGCGTGCCCCTCCCCCCCTAGTCCGAATAGGACAAGGAGAGGGGGGCGGCGCCTGTTGGCGAACGTTGCAGAAAATTAAAATTTTTCCTACGGTTTCACCAAGATCCATCTATGAGTTCATCTAAGCAACGAGTCAAGGGGAAGAGTTTGCATCAACATACCACTTGTAGATCGAGTGCGGAAGCGTTCAAGGGGATGGTGATGATGGAGTCGTACTCGTCGTGATTCGGATCACCGATGACCAAGTGCTGAACGGACAGCACCTCCGCGTTCAACACACGTACGGGACGGTCGACGTCTCCTCCGTCTTGATCCAGCAAGGAGGAAGGAGAGGTTGAGGAAGGCAGCTCCAAGGGCAGCACGACGGCGTGGTGAAGTTGGTGCAGCAGTATTCCGACAGAGCTTCGCCGAGCACATACAGAGGAGGAGAGGTGTTGGGGAGGGGAGGGGTTGCGCCTTGAGTTGTGGTGTTGCAGCCCTCCCCTCACCCCTATATATATAGGAGGAGAGGGGCAAGGGGGCCAGCCCTCTAGGGGAAACCCTAGAGGGGGGCGGCGGCCAAAGGGTGGGGGGCTTGCCCCCCAAGCAAGGGGGGTGCGCCCCCTTTAGGGTTTCCCCCCCAACCCTAGGCGCATGGGCCCAAGGGGGGGCGCCAAGCCCACTAGGGGTTGGCTGCTATCCCTACGCAGCCCAAGTGCCCCCCCCGGGAGGGGTGGTCCCTCCCGGTGGACCCTCGGAACCTTTCTGGTGGTCCCGGTACAATACCGGTATGACCCCGAAACTTTCCGGTGCCCGTTTAACAACTTCCCATATATAAAACTTTACCTCCGGACCATTCCGGGACTCCTCGTGACGTCCGGGATCTCATCCGGGACTCCAAACAATATTCGGTAATCACATACTTGTCTTCCTGATAACCCTAGCGTCACCGAACCTTAAGTGTGTAGACCCTACGGGTTTGGGAGACATGCAGACATGACCGAGACTCTCTGGTCAATAACCAACAGCGGGATCTGGATACCCATGTTGGCTCCCACATGCTCCTCGATGATGTCATCGGATGAACCACGATGTCGAGGATTCGATCAAACCCCGTATACAATTCCCTTTGTCAATCGGTACGTTACTTGCCCGAGACCCGATCGTCGGTATCCCAATACCTTGTTCAGTCTCGTTACCGGCAAGTCACTTTACTCGTACCGTAATGCATGATCCCGTGACCAAACACTTGGTCACCTTGAGCTCATTATGATGATGCATTACCGAGTGGGACCAGAGATGCCTCTCCGTCATACGGAGTGACAAATCCCAGTCTCGATCCGTGTCAACCCAACAGACACTTTCGGAGATACCTGTAGTGCACCTTTATAATCACCCAGTTACGTTGTGACGTTTGGTACACCCAAAGCACTCCTACGGTATCTGGGAGTTACACGATCTCATGGTCGAAGGAAGAGATACTTGACATTGGAAAAGCTCTAGCAAACGAACTAACCGGCCTTTGTGCTATGCTTAGGATTGGGTCTTGTCCATCACATCATTCTCCTAATGATGTGATCCCATTATCAACGACATCCAATGTCCATAACCAGGAAACCATGACTATCTATTGATCACAACGAGCTAGTCAACTAGAGGCTCACTAGTGACATATTGTGGTCTATGTATTCACACGTGTATTACGATTTCCGGATAATACAGTTATAGCATGAATAAAAGACTATTATCATGAACAAAGAAATATAATAATAATACTTTTATTATTGCCTCTAGGGTATATTTCCAACAGTCTCCCACTTGCACTAGAGTCAATAATCTAGTTACATTGTGATGAATCGAACACCCATAGAGTTCTGGTGTTGATCATGTTTCGCTCGCGAGAGAGGTTTAGTCAACGGATCTGCGACATTCAGATCCGTATGTACTTTGCAAATTTCTATGTCTCCATCTTGAACATTTTCACGGATGGAGTTGAAACGACGCTTGATGTGCCTGGTCTTCTTGTGAAATCTGGGCTCCTTCGCAAGGGCAATAGCTCCAGTATTGTCACAGAAAAGTTTGATCGGCCCCGACGCATTGGGTATGACTCCTAGGTCGGTGATGAACTCCTTCACCCAAATAGCTTCATGTGCTGCCTCCTAGGCTGCCATGTACTCCGCTTCACATGTAGATCCCGCCACGACGCTCTGCTTGCAGCTGCACCAGCTTACTGCTCCACCATTCAACATATACACGTATCCGGTTTGTGACTTAGAGTCATCCAGATCTGTGTCGAAGCTAGCGTCGACGTAACCCTTTACGACGAGCTCTTCATCACCTCCATAAACGAGAAACATGTCCTTCGTCCTTTTCAGGTACTTTAGGATATTCTTGACCGCTGTCCAGTGTTCCTTGCCGGGATTACTTTGGTATCTTCCTACCAAACTTACAGCAAGGTTTACATCAGGTCTGGTACACAGCATGGCATACATAATAGATCCTATGGCTGAAGCATAGGGGATGACACTCATCTCTTCTTTATCTTTTGCCGTGGTCGGGCATTGAGCCGAGCTCAATCTCACACCTTGCAATACAGGCAAGAACCCCTTCTTAGACTGATCCATTTTGAACTTCTTCAAAATTTTATCAAGGTATGTGCTTTGTGAAAGACCTATGAGGCGTCTCGATCTATTTCTATAGATCTTGATGCCTAATATATAAGCAGCTTCTCCAAGGTCCTTCATTGAAAAACACTTATTCAAGTAGGCCTTAATGCTGTCCAAGAATTCTATATCATTTCCCATCAGGAGTATGTCATCTACATATAATATGAGAAATGCTACAGAGCTCCCACTCACTTTCTTGTAAACGCAGGCTTCTCCATAAGTCTGCATGAACCCAAACGCTTTGATCATCACATCAAAGCGAATATTCCAACTCCGAGATGCTTGCACCAGCCCATAAATGGATCGCTGGAGCTTGCATACTTTGTTAGCATTCTTAGGATCGACAAAACCCTCCGGCTGTATCATATACAGTTCTTCCTTAAGATGCCCGTTAAGGAATGCTGTTTTGACGTCCATCTGCCATATCTCATAATCATAGTATGCGGCAATCGCTAACATGATTCGGACGGACTTAAGCTTCGCTACAGGAGAGAAAGTCTCATCGTAGTCAATCCCTTGAACTTGCCGATAACCCTGAGCGACAAGTCGAGCTTTATAGATGGTGACATTACCATCCGCGTCCATCTTCTTCTTAAAGATCCATTTGTTTTCTATCGCTCGCCGATCATCAGGCAAGTCAGTCAAAGTCCATACTTTGTTTTCATACATGGATTCTATCTCGGATTTCATGGCTTCAAGCCATTTGTTGGAATCTGGGCCCGCCATCGCTTCTTCATAGTTCGAAGGTTCACCGTTGTCTAACAACATGCTTTCCAGGACAGGGTTGCCGTACCACTCTGGTGCGGAACGTGTCCTTGTGGACCTACGAAGTTCAGTAACAACTTGATCCGAAGTACCTTGATCATCATCATTATTTTCCTCTTCAGTTGGTGTAGGCATCACAGGAACATCTTCCTGAGCTGCACTACTGTCCCGCTCAAGAGGTAGTACTTCATCGAGTTCTACTTTCCTCCCACTTACTTCTTTCGAGAGAAACTCTTTTTCCAGAAAGGATCCATTCTTAGCGACAAAGATCTTGCCCTCGGATCTTAAGTAGAAGGTATACCCAATGGTTTCCTTAGGGTATCCTATGAAGACGCATTTTTCCGACTTGGGTTCGAGCTTCTCAGGTTGAAGTTTCTTGACATAAGCATCGCATCCCCAAACTTTCAGAAACGACAGCTTAGGTTTCTTCCCAGACCATAATTCATACGGTGTCATCTCAACGGATTTTGACGGTGCCCTATTTAAAGTGAATGTAGCTGTCTCTAGAGCGTATCCCCAAAATGATAGCGGTAAATCGGTAAGAGACATCATAGACCGCACCATATCCAATAGAGTGCGATTACGACGTTCGGACACACCATTACACTGAGGTGTTCCAGGCGGCGTGAGTTGTGAAACGATTCCACATTTCCTTAAGTGTGTACCAAATTCGTGACTTAAGTATTCTCCTCCATGATCTGATCGTAGGAATTTTATCTTTCGGTCACGTTGATTCTCTACCTCATTCTGAAATTCCTTGAACTTTTCAAAGGTCTCAGACTTGTGTTTCATCAAGTAGACATACCCATATCTACTCAAGTCATCTGTGAGAGTGAGAACATAACGATATCCTCCGCGAGCCTCAACACTCATTGGACTGCACACATCGGTATGTATGATTTCCAACAAGTTGGTTGCTCGCTCCATTGTTCCGGAGAACGGAGTCTTGGTCATCTTGCCCATGAGGCATGGTTCGCATGTGTCAAATGATTCATAATCAAGAGACTCTAAAAGTCCATCAGCATGGAGCTTCTTCATGCGCTTGACACCAATGTGACCAAGGTGGCAGTGCCACAAGTATGTGGGACTATCGTTATCAACTTTACATCTTTTGGTATTCATGCTATGAATATGTGTAACACTACGTTCGAGATTCATTAAGAATAAACCATTGACCATCGGAGCATGACCATAAAACATATCTCTCATATAAATCGAACAACCATTATTCTCAGACTTAAATGAGTAGCCATCTCATATTAAACGAGATCCAGATACAATGTTCATGCTCAAACTTGGCACTAAATAACAATTATTAAGGTTCAAAACTAATCCCGTGGGTAAATGTAGAGGTAGCGTGCCGACGGCGATCACATCGACTCTGGAACCATTCCCGACGCGCATCGTCACCTCGTCCTTCGCCAGTCTCCGCTTATTCCGCAGCTCCTGCTGTGAGTTACAAATATGAGCAACGGCACCGGTATCAAATACCCAGGAGTTACTACGAGTACTGGTAAGGTACACATCAATTACATGTATATCAAATATACCTTTAGTGTTGCCGGCCTTCTTATCCGCTAAGTATTTGGGGCAGTTCCGCTTCCAGTGACCCTTCCCCTTGCAATAAAAGCACTCAGTCTCAGGCTTGGGTCCATTCTTTGACTTCTTCCCGGCAACTGGCTTACCGGGCGCGGCAACCTCTTTGCCGTCCTTCTTGAAGTTCTTCTTACCCTTGCCCTTCTTGAACTTAGTGGTCTTATTGACCATCAACACTTGATGTTCTTTCTTGATTTCAACCTCTGCTGACTTCAGCATTGAAAATACTTCAGGAATGGTCTTTACCATCCCCTGCATATTGTAGTTCATCACAAAGCTCTTGTAGCTTGGTGGGAGCGACTGAAGGATTCTGTCAATGACTGCCTCATCAGGGAGGTTAATATTCAGCTGGGTCATACGGTTGTGCAACCCAGACATCTTGAGTATGTGCTCACTGACAGAACTATTTTCCTCCATCTTACAACTATAGAACTTGTCGGAGATGTCATATCTCTCGACCCGGGCGTGAGCTTGGAAAACTAGTTTCAGCTCTTCGAACATCTCATATGCTCCGTGATGCTCAAAACGCTTTTGGAGCCCCGGTTCTAAGCTGTAAAGCATGCCGCACTGAACGAGGGAGTAATCATCAGCACGAGACTGCCAAGCATTCATAATGTCTTGGTTCTCTGGGACGGGAGCGTCACCTAGCGGTCCTTCTAGGACATATTGTTTCCTGGCAGCTATGAGGATGATCCTCAGGTTCCGGACCCAGTCCGTATAGTTGCTGCCATCATCTTTCAGCTTGGTTTTCTCTAGGAACGCGTTGAAGTTCATGTTGACATGAGCGTTGGCCATTTGATCTACAAGACATATTTGCAAAGGTTTTAGACTAAGTTCATGATAATTAAGTTCTAATCAAATTATGAACTCCCACTCAGATTAGACATCCCTCTAGTCATCTAAGTGTTACACGATCCGAGTCGACTAGCCCGTGTCCGATCATCACGTGAGACGGACTAGTCATCATTGGTGAACATTCTCATGTTGATCGTATCTTCCATACGACTCGTGTTCGACCTTTCGGTCTCCGTGTTCCGAGGCCATGTCTGTACATGCTAGGCTCGTCAAGTTAACCCTAAGTGTTTTTGCTGTGTAAAACTGTCTTACACCCGTTGTATGTGAACGTAAGAATCCATCACACCCGATCATCACGTGGTGCTTAGAAGCGACGAACTTTAGCAACGGTGCACAGTTAGGGGAGAACACTTCTTGAAATTGTTGTAAGGGATCATCTTATTTACTACCGTCGTCCTAAGTAAACAAGATGCATAAAACATAATAAACATCACATGCAATTATATAAAGTAGTGACATGATCTGGCCAATATCATATAGCTCCTTTGATCTTCATCTTCGTGTCTTCATGAAGTTGTCACGCCAACGACTACTTCTACTTCTATGACTAACGCGTTTAGCAATAAAGTAAAGTAGTTTACATGACGTTCTTCAATGACACGCAGGTCATACAAAAAATAAAGACAACTCCTATGGCTCCTGCCGGTTGTCATACTCATCGACATGCAAGTCGTGAATCCTATTACAAAGAACATGATCTCATACATCACAATTCATCATTCATCACAACTTCTGGCCATATCACATCACATGATCAATCGCTGCAAAAACAAGTTAGACGTCCTCTAATTGTTGTTGCATCTTTTACGTGGCTGCAATTGGGTTCTAGCAAGAACGTTTTCTTACCTACGAATAACCACAACGTGATTTTGTCAACTTCTATTTACCCTTCATAAGGACCCTTTTCATCGAATCCGCTCCAACTAAAGTGGGAGAGACAGACACCCGCCAGCCACCTTATGCAACTAGTGCATGTCAATCGGTGGAACCGGTCTCACGTAAGCGTATGTGTAAGGTTGGTCCGGGCCGCTTCATCCCACAATGCCGTTGAAGCAAGAAAAGATTAGTAGTGGCAAGTAAGTTGACAAGATCCATGCCCACAACAAAATTGTGTTCTACTCGTGCAAAGAGAACTACGCATAGACCTAGCTCATGATGCCACTGTTGGGGAACGTTGCAGAAAATTAAAAATTTTCCTACGGTTTCACCAAGATCCATCTATGAGTTCATCTAAGCAACGAGTCAAGGGGAAGAGTTTGCATCTACATACCACTTGTAGATCGAGTGCGGAAGCGTTCAAGGGGATGGTGATGATGGAGTCGTACTCGTCGTGATTCGGATCACCGATGACCAAGTGCTGAACGGACAGCACCTCCGCATTCAACACACGTACGGGACGGTCGACGTCTCCTCCGTCTTGATCCAGCAAGGAGGAAGGAGAGTTTGAGGAAGGCAGCTCCAAGGGCAGCACGACGGCGTGGTGCAGTTGGTGCAGCAGTATTCCGACAGAGCTTCGCCGAGCACGTACGGAGGAGGAGAGGTGTTGGGGAGGGGAGGGGCTGCGCCTTGAGTTGTGGTGTTGCAGCCCTCCCCTCACCCCTCTATATATAGGAGGAGAGGGGCAAGGGGGCCGGCCCTCTAGGGGAAACCCTAGAGGGGGGCGGCGGCCAAAGGGTGGGGGGCTTGCCCCCCAAGCAAGGGGGGTGCGCCCCCTTTAGGGTTTCCCCCCCAACCCTAGGCGCATGGGCCCAAGGGGGGGCACGCCAAGCCCACTAGGGGCTGGCTGCTATCCCTACGCAGCCCAAGTGGCCCCCCGGGAGGGGTGGTCCCTCCCGGTGGACCCCCGGAACCTTTCCGGTGGTCCCGGTACAATACCGGTATGACCCCGAAACTTTCCGGTGCCCGTTTAACAACTTCCCATATATAAAACTTTACCTCTGGACCATTCCGGGACTCCTCGTGATGTCCGGGATCTCATCCGGGACTCCGAACAATATTCGGTAATCACATACTTGTCTTCCTGATAACCCTAGCATCACCGAACCTTAAGTGTGTAGACCCTACGGGTTCGGGAGACATGCAGACATGACCGAGACTCTCCGGTCAATAACCAACAGCAGGATCTGGATACCCATGTTGGCTCCCACATGCTCCTCGATGATGTCATCGGATGAACCACGATGTCGAGGATTCGATCAAACCCCATATACAATTCCCTTTGTCAATCGGTACGTTACTTGCCCGAGACCCGATCGTCGGTATTCCAATACCTTGTTCAGTCTCGTTACCGGCAAGTCACTTTACTCGTACCATAATGCATGATCCCGTGACCAAACACTTGGTCACCTTGAGCTCATTATGATGATGCATTACCGAGTGGGCCCAGAGATACCTCTCCGTCATACGGAGTGACAAATCCCAGTCTCGATCCGTGTCAACCCAACAGACACTTTCGGAGATACCTGTAGTGCACCTTTATAATCACCCAGTTACGTTGTGACGTTTGGTACACCCAAAGCACTCCTACGGTATCCGAGAGTTACACGATCTCATGGTCGAAGGAAGAGATACTTGACATTTGAAAAGCTCTAGCAAACGAACTAACTGACCTTTGTGCTATGCTTAGGATTGGGTCTTGTCCATCACATCATTCTCCTAATGATGTGATCCCGTTATCAACGACATCCAATGTCCATAGCCAGGAAACCATGACTATCTGTTGATCACAATGAGCTAGTCAACTAGAGGCTCACTAGGGACATATTGTGGTCTATGTATTCACATGTGTATTACGATTTCCGGATAATACAGTTATAGCATGAATAAAAGACTATTATCATGAACAAAGAAATATAATAATAATACTTTTATTGTTGCCTCTAGGGCATATTTCCAACAGCGCCCCCCCCCCCTTTCCTTCCTCTCTCTCCCTCCTCTTTCCCCCTTCTCCTAATCCAACAAGGAAGGAGGGAGTCCTACTCCCAGTGGGAGTAGGACTCCCCTTGGCGCGCCTCCTCCCTGGCCGGCCGCCCCTCCCCCCTTGCTCCTTTATATACTGGGGCAGGGGGCACCTCTAGGCACAACAACAACAGATCATTGATCTCTTAGCTGTGTGCGGTGCCCCCCTCCACCATAGTCCTCCTCGATAATATTGTAGCGGTGCTTAGGCGAAGCCCTGCAACAGTAGAACATCATCATCGTCACCACGTCGTCATGCTAACGAAACTCTCCCCCGACACTCGGCTGGATCGGAGTTCGAGGGACGTTGAGGGAGTCTTGGACTAGGGGGTGTCCGGATAGCCGGACTATCATCATCGGCCGGACTCCAAGACTATGAAGATACAAGATTGAAGACTTCGTCCCATGTCCGGATGGGACTTTCCTTGGCGTGGAAGGCAAGCTTGGCGATACGGATATGTAGATCTCCTACCATTGTAACCGACTCTATGTAACCCTAGCCCTCTCCGGTGTCTATATAAACCGGAGGGTTTTAGTCCGTAGGACGAACAACCATTACAACAATCATACCATAGGCTAGCTTCTAGGGTTTAGCCTCCTTGATCTCGTGGTAGATCCACTCTTGTACTACCCATATCATCAATATCAATCAGCAGGAGTAGGGTTTTACCTCCATCGAGAGGGCCCGAACCTGGGTAAAAACATCGTGTCCCTTTTCTCCTATTACCATCCGCCTAGACGCATAGTTCGGGACCCCCTACCCGAGATCCGCCGGTTTTGACACCGACATTGGTGCTTTCATTGAGAGTTCCTTTGTGATGTCACCAATAGGAAGCATGCCTCTTCCCGTCTTCAAAGACGGTATCTTCGCCAAAGGAGCCTTGGCCGCCGGCCAAACTATCCGGCTGGGTGGTTTTCTCATGACCGCCTGTTCGGCCACCGCTTCGACGATGACCTCTCGGGTCATCAAAAGCAATCTTCACGTCAACTCGGAATTCGCCGAGCAGTTGGATCCAACAGAGCTCTCGTCCGTAAACGAACTCTTGGACGCATCGCCGCCCTGGGAGTCGCTACAGACTACAATCAGATTGGGCTTAAAACCGATCTGAGAGAGATTAACTCTCCCCAGGTTACCCACCACGTTGCAGTGGTAGAAGAACAACGCGACGACTCTTCTCCTATATTGAAAACTAGTCGTGTCTGGGCTTCCGAACCCCCCATGTCGGATTCCCGCGGGGGGACGGACTTCGATCAAGCACTGAACCTAAGGTCAGGCGTCGGACTGGACTCGTTGGACAACGTTCAACGATCCAAGTTTCCAAATTCGGAAACTTCTCGTCCCTTGAGCCTTGAGATGGGTAGGATTCCGGACTTAATTCCACCCACCCGCCCAGACATATGCGATCTATCTCAAATCCGGCAAGAGCCCGCTGAAACAGTACATCATTACTGGGCCAGATTCCTTCTGGTTATGGACAGGATAAAGGACTGCCGTGAGGAAAATGCAATTTCAATTTTCTGCAATAATTGCACGGCCAAGGGAATTTTGAACGCCGTCAGTCACCGCGAAATTACACGCTTCGCCGATCTGGCGTCCATAGTATGAAAGTACTGTGCGATGGAGAGTTTCCGGAAAACCGAAACTAAGTTTTGGGACAATCCGGCCCCGAATACAACCCTAGTCCAAAGTAAAAGGACGCATCACACTCAGGCAACAAGTACAAAAGCCAAAAAGCAGAAACCCCATAAAGGGCATGGAACCGTACTGGAAGGTTGCCTCAACGGACCCTGTGAAATCGACAAAACAGAAGGCGCCACTCCAACACATAGCCTTCGAGCATGTTGGATATTGCGGCAGGTGGCCAAAAGTGGCGAAGAGCTTCTAGCCCCGGAGAGCCACTCCAATAATACCAGTACGGTATCAACAGTCTTCGAGACTTTCGCATCGAATAATATGCGGAAACGAACAATCCGCAGCCTCGCCGAAGTCTACCAAGTAGCAACAACAAATCCATGGAGCGACACGGCCATCACCTTCAACGCCAGCGATGAACCTAGGTTCAGAACAGCCCGAGCACCAGCCACATTGGTCCTCAGTCCAATAGTGGATGGCTTTCGTCTTACCAAGGTACTCATGGATGGCGGCAGCGGACTAAACCTCATCTACGAGGAAACTCTTCAAAAAATGGAAATAACTGGAGCCGCATTGAGCGAAGCAGCACAACCTTTAGAGGGATAATCCCTAGTCGGGAAGCGTGCTGCACAAGAAAAATCACACTTGATGTGGTGTTCGGCTCGCCAGACAATTACAGGTCCGAAGAGGTCACGTTCCAAGTGGCCCCGTTCAGCAGCGGATATCACGCTATATTAGGGCGAGAGGCATTCACAATTTTTCAAGCCATACCCCATTACGGGTACATGAAGCTTAAGATGCCTGGGCCCGGCGGAATAATCACTCTCGCTAGTGATCCGGACATAGCCCTCCGCGCCAAAAATAAGACAGCCGCATTAGCCCTAGAGGCATTATCCGAAACCCTAGCGGCGGAGGAACTTACAGCGCTACGCTCTACGGTGAATAGGGACGATGTGATACTCGATAAGAGACCCAAGTCCACCTCTTTTAAACTAGCAGATGAAATAGTCAAATTCTAGGTCCATCCAACGGACTCAACAAAGACGGCCTCCATCGGGGCACAGTTGAACCCTGAGGTAGATGCCGCACTGCGAGAATTCCTTCGGGAAAATTGGGACATCTTTGCCTGGCACCCTTCCGATATGCCAGGAATCCCACGCAGATTGGCAGAACACAGCCTAAACATCCTAAAAGGATTCAAGCCAGTCAAACAGGCTCTTCGGCGATTTTCTGAACCAAAAAGACAGGCAATGGGAGAAGAGCTAGCCAAACTATTGGAAGCCGGATTCATCAGAGACATTAAACATCCGGACTGGCTAGCAAACCTGGTAATGGTACCAAAGAAGGATAAATCCTGGCGCCTATGTGTCGATTCTAAAGACCTCAACAAGGCCTGCCCAAAGGACCCCTTCCCCCTTCCACGCATCGAACAAATAATCGATGCTACTGCAGGGCACGATTCATTGTGCTTCCTTGACGCATACTCCGGTTACCATCAAATTAAGATGGCAGAGGCAGACCAAGCCGCAACGGCATTCATTACTCCATATGGACCATTCTACTTCAACACGATGCCCTTCGGACTCAAAAACGCCGGCGCAACATATCAGCGCATGATTCAGACATGTCTGGCTACCCAATCAGCAAAACGGTAGAGGCATACGTAGACGACATAGTCATCAAAACCAGACACGTCGAAACTCTAGTAGACGATTTGAGGCTCACATTCGACAACCAGCAGGAAAAATGCGTTTTCGGCGTACCAGCAGGAAAGCTCCTGGGCTTCATTGTATCCGGTAGAGGAATTGAAGCAAACCCAGCCAAGATCCGAGCTCTGTCACAGCTTGATATTCCAAAAGACCTCAAACAAATACAAAAATTGACTGGATGCGTGGCGGCTTTAAGCCGCTTTATCTCCCGTCTGGGAGAAAAGGCATTGTCCCTCTATCGCCTCCTCAGGCGCACCGAACACTTCAAGTGGACGGATGCTGCCAATGCCGGACTCGAAGAAATAAAAGCCATATTGGCAACAAATCCGGTCCTGGCCGCGCCTAACCTGGGCGAACCAATGTTGTTATATATCGCGGCAACACATCAAGTTGTAAGCGTGGTACTCGTCGTCGAACGGGAAACAGAAGGGCATAAATTCCCTCTCCAAAAACCAGTGTACTACGTATCCACTGTCTTAACCCCCTGCAAGTCCCGTTACCCGCACTATCAAAAGATAGCATACGCAGTGTTCATGGCATCCCGGAAGCTCCGACACTGCTTTCAAGAATGTTCGATAACAGTGGCCTCCGAAGTGCCCCTCAACGACATCATAAACAACCGTGACGCAACAGGCAGGATGGCAAAATGGGCCATTGAGCTCCTACCATTCGATATAACTTACAAACCTCGGTGAGCCATAAAGTCACAAGTCTTGGCTGACTTTGTCGCTGAATGGACTGAAGCCGAACTCCCTAAAGAGTACGGCGAGTACTCCAACTGGACTATGCACTTCGACGGCTCCAAAATGTTGGCCAGCTTGGGGGCTGGCATCGTATTGACGTCCCCAACCGGGGATACAGTCCAATACGTACTTCAGATAATGTACACGGACTCCAACAATGCAGCCAAATATGAGGCCCTCCTACATGGCCTCTGGATGGCAATCTCCATGGGCATTCAACGCCTAGAGGTGCACGGGGACTCAAACCTCGCAATATCCCAAGTAAATGGGGACTTTGACGCCAAAGATCCGAAGATAGCAGCCTATCGTAATGTTGTCCTAAAAATGTCAGCCCGATTCGAAGGACTTGAATTCCACCACGTAGCTCGGGATAATAACCAAGCAGCCGACGTATTGGCACGCATCGGTGCGAAGCGCGACGCTGCCCCTCCAAACATCTTCCTGGAACGGCTCTTTAAGCCATCCGTACTATGGGAAGAGGAGTCCGAAAATAACAACCCGGAAGCAGCGGCACCACCCAACACAGAACAATCTGACATAATCGGCAACCCAGCCGATGAAATAACGCCTTCAGCCCACGAAATAATGGCAGTAATTGCCCCGTGGACAAAACCATTCCTAGCCTACCTGATTAGGCAGGAACTTCCCGAAGACCAAAATGAGGCCCGCTGCATAGTTCGGCGATCTAAAGCGTACAAGGTACACGAGGGAGAACTGTATAAGAAAAGCACAACCGGAGTCCTTCAAAGGTGTATCTCCGAAGAGGAAGGGCGAAACCTTCTGGCTGAAATTCATGTCAGACTAGGCGGACACCACGCCGCAGCTCGGGCCCTTGTAGGCAAGGCCTTCCGTACATTATTTTATTGGCCGGCGGCCCGAGCAGATGCTCAGGACTTAGTCCAAAGATGCGTCGGTTGTCAGCTCTTTGCTAATCAGAGCCATATGCCACCCACCGCCCTCAAAACTATACCCATTACCTGGCCGTTCGCGGTCTGGGGGCTTGACATGGTTGGACCCCTTAAAGGGGGAACCCACAAGCAAAGGTACCTATTGGTCATGGTGGACAAATTCACCAAATGGATAGAGGCCAAGCCAGTTAAAACGGCTGAGTCCGGACCAGTGATAGACTTCATATCCGGGGTAGTACACCATTATGGTGTCCCCCATAGCATCATTACCGATAACGGCACGAACTTCACGGCCGACGAGGTTAAATCATGGTGCAAAAATATGGGCATTAAGCTCGATTACGCTTCAGTCTATCATCCTCAAACCAACGGTCAAGTGGAACGAGCAAATGGTCTAATAATGAGCGGCATCAAACCCAGACTAGTGCGGTCCCTTACGAAATCTGACACGCACTGGGTAGAGGAGCTCGACTCCGTACTCTGGGGGCTGCGGACAACGCCCAACCGTACTACCGGATTCACACCATTTTTTATGGTATACGGCGCAGAGGCAGTTTTGCCCTGCGACATCATTCATGACTCACCTCGAGTGCGCATGTACGAAGAAAGAGAAGCCGAGCTGGATCGGCAGGACAGCTTGGACGCATTGGAGGAAGAACGCGACATCGCCAAGGCTCGTTCCGCATTCTATCAACAGCAGGCTCGAAGATATCAAAGCAGAGAAGTACGGGCTAAGACTTACAATGTTGGCGAACTAGTTCTACGCCTGCCGGACAAGAAAAAGGACAAGCTCAAGCCCAAATGGGAGGGCCCCTTCATTATCGATCAAGTCCTGACCGGCGGAGCGTACCGTCTGCGAAATGCATAGGACAACCGACTCGAGCCGAAGCCACGGAACGCAGCCCGCCTCCGACGATTCTACGCCTAGCACCGGACTAAGAGTTCATCTCCTTCCCCCGTCCAAATTTTTACATTTTAGCTGTCTTTCTTTTCTCTCTTTTCTCTCACCCTTTTCATAAAAGCCTTTGAAGGCCTACTTGTGCATTGTTCGCACACACTTGATGTGCTATCCGCACTCATTATACCTGGGGGCTTCTTTACCAGAAGCTTACTTATAAGGGCTTCATGCCCAGCACATGTGTCAAACTTCCACATGTACCTTTTATTCACCATTATATGCATCGATATGACTTAAGTTTTGGCCAAGCTGGGTTGCCTGGCTCCTGTGCTTACCCCTACGTTCCCGATTGTTCGGCTAGGAGGTAAAGGGAGCACCTCTGCGATTGTTACTGCCGGGTCAGCCGGATGTGTACCTCAGACTGGGTGAAGCCGAAAGCTAGCGTTCTTAAGGGAATATTCGGTCGGTGACTTGAAAGATGATTTTTTACCTATTTATTTATCTGCCCCCAGATGTTTTCCTGCTCTTTTCGCAGTCCGGACATGCACTTTAGGGCATGCCTCCCAGGGAAAGGAACCCTTAACGGAACTATTCTCCCTGGAAGATGTTTCTTACTAACCATGTAATATAACATAACTAGTTGGGCACTTGTCTGATAAAGCACTAATGACCCCTACGCCTGGTCTCCATGCATACCCCGGTTGTTCCTTAACCGAGAAGGTATTCGGACACACTCCGGACTCTAGGGTCCCGAGGTTGAAGCGAAAAGGTCGGCAAAGACAAACGATCTACAATCCGGCTAGAAGACATTTTACATGTCATTTTAAAATACATTGTCAAATCGACTGACTGTATTCCTCCTCAATCCCGTCTAACAGGCTGTCTAATTTACAGTCCCGTTGGGAATATTTAGCGGCCAACTCTACTTGGCCGTACACTAAGCTCACAGGGATCTCCTTCCCATCGGGCCCCACAGGTCCGACCTCGGCCATGTGGTTGGGATCCGCCTTCTTGTACCGCGTCTTCACCATGGCCCAGGCCTCCCTGGCACCTTGGCGGCAGGCCGATATCTTCCATAAACGGAAGCGCTGCCGCGCTCCCTGAAGCTTCTCCGCAAGCTCTCCAAGGCCCTCGGGTAGGGAGAGGGACGGCCATAAAGCCTGGACGACGCCGCTCATCGCCTGCCGAACTCGTTCGAGCAGTTGCACCAGCTCGGGAAGTTGATCACCCGTTGATACGGGCATCTCCTCCGCAGGGCGACCTGTGAGCACACCTACAGACATATTTCTGTCAATTGACTTCCTCGCCGAACTCTTCTTTTCAAAGGAGTTCGCTCAAGAACTTACTATAGATGCCGTGACGAAGCCGCTGATTCTCCTTCACGGAGCCAGACAGCTCGGCCCGAACACCTTTCAGCTCCTCTCCAAGCTGGGCGTGGGCATCCTGGAGTTTGTCCCTTTCCTGCTGCACATTCGTCAGCACCCTCTCGCCGGCCTTCAGCTGGCGCAGTAGTTGTTGCTTGTCCGGATCTAGTCCGGCAACATCTGCAATATCATTGTCAGACTTACACGCACGCCGCACACTGCTTATCTTTTTGAAATAATGTGTTACTAGGGGGGTCTCAGTGTCTCCTCCTGCGGCAGCGAGTGCGGCTTCAAGTTGAGCCTTGCACTCTTGTAGCTCCTGGGACAATTGGATATTCTTCTCTGTAAGATCCTGCATATCAAATGATCCTTAAATCAGTTACCCTAACTACTTTAAGTCTCGGGGGCTACTGGCATATACAACTATTTAAATCTCTTACCCGTATGTCTTTTACATACTGCTCCATGGCTCTGGTCAAACCATCTTGAGCAGCGCGGAGGTGCGCGTCCCCCGCGTTAAAGGCATTCAACGCCTCAGGGGAGAAGCACGCGTCACGAAAAACTGTCCGGCGACGCCTATGGTTCATGGCGCTCTCCACCTCAGACTTGGTGGCGGACAGTCTGTCGGTATCCTCCGTTGGAGGAGTACCCGGCTCACGCCTTGCGCTCGCCTCCCCCTCCAGACCAGGTGTTGGAGCCTGGCTGGCAGAGTCTTGGTTGGCAACCTCACCGCCCGTAGTCCGGCGAGCGCTTTTTCTCCTGCAAAGGTTATGAGCATTCAAACGCCTCCTTGGAACTTTGTCCTAAACAATGGCCGCGAGCTATACCGTTGCGGTGACATTTTGATTTGCACCGCACCCCTCTTCCGCCTGCGGGGCCGGACTGACCCCTGTGGGTCAGCCGCCGCGGGTTCGGCTTCCCGCCTTGAAGGTACCTCCTGCGAGACACCATTGTATACGGCGGTCAGAAATGCGCAGGGACGAAATAATGGTGGCGGGACTTCGGTCACAATCACCTGGGGAGCCGGAGATAGGCCGGGGTAGTCGGCCGTAATGGCGATTAGAGCATTATCGATGCTGAGCTGGTGGAACAACCCGTCAATCAGCTCCACCTTTATGTCCGGATCCTCTTCGGAGGACGGATCAAGGGATCTTTCTGGGTCCTCGGGCTGCGGGGCCGGGCTATGTATGCTCTCCACAGTCCGGCGCAGATCCTGCGTCAAAAACCATAAGAGTTAGGTACTTAACTTTGAAAGCGTGGGTCGGATAAATGAATGTCCGCTTACCCAGCTCCGAGGATTATTTATGGAGAACCCATTCAATGGGCTCGTCTGGAGGAAGTCCTCCTTCTCCCCCTTGTACAGGCCGGACAGAATCTTCACCAGATCTTCGGCCGATCCCGGCCCTTGGCGGCCATGACGAGTGGCATCATTCTCCCCGTTGAAATCCCACATGGGGTGGCCCCTGTATTGCAGCGGCTGCACCCCCCGCATAATGCACGTGGCCATGACTCCAATCATGGTCAGTCCGGAATGGGCCAGTAACCTTATCCGGCCCATCAAATAATGGACGCTCTTGTCTTCCTCCAGCTGAGGGCTCCGCGGGCGCCAACTCAGGCGTTTCTTCACGGGAGCATTGCTAAACTCCGGGAGGCCGATCCGAACAGGGTCCGGCAGTGGAGCGTCTTCTACATAAAACCATTCTGAAGGCCAGTCTTCGGACGCCTTCTTAGGGTTTCCGGAGGGATATCCGGTCCCGGCGATGCGCCATATTTCGGCACCGCCCACTTGATAAATTGACCCCTCGTGAGAGCGGGGTACGAGGCAGAATAGCCTCTTCCACAGCGCAAAATGGGGCTCGATGCCCAGGAATAGCTCGCAAAGAGCTACGAAACCCGCGATATGCAGAATAGAGGCAAGCGTGAGGTGATGGAGCTGGAGTCCGTAGAACTCCAGAAGCCCGCGGAGGAACGGATGTACAGGAAATCCGAGCCCTCTTATCAGATAGGGGACGAAGCATACCCGCTCCCCTTTATTGGGACTTGGGGGGGCCTCCGCTTGCTTCCCACCTTTGTAGGTGGCCAGCCCGGCTCGAACCGGGACCATGAAGGCCGGAGGAAGATATCCCTCCGCTTGGAGCGCCACCAGCTCGTTGTGCGGGACAGAACATCTCCTCCAATCTCCTGGCAGAGGGCTGGGAGCGCGAGAGGAGGAGCCACGACGACGGTCCATGATGGAATGGATTTTTGGTCAGAGGCGCTCCGATGAGTACTCGCGGAAGGAAGATGGTGTGGTTTGGATCTGGATTCTTGCCTCTCTTATAGGCAGATTATTTGCGCAGCTAGGGGGTAAAACATAAAGGATACCCTGGCTTTTCGCATTCGTGCGACGCGTGGAAGAAGGCCATTATCGGGCGTGGAAGCCAAGGAGCGCAACATTCATAAGGAAGCCGAACACTATTCGGTAAGCACATGGCATTTGGAGGAGAACCTGCCTTGCAACACCGAAGACTATACATGCGCTGGACTTGTCGTCATTGAAGCCTTGTTCGGGGGCTACTGAGGGAGTCCTGGACTAGGGGGTGTCCGGATAGCCGGACTATCATCATTGGCCGGACTCCAAGACTATGAAGATACAAGATTGAAGACTTCGGCCCGTGTCCGGATGGGACTTTCCTTGGCGTGGAAGGCAAGCTTGGCGATATGGATATGTAGATCCCCTACCATTGTAACCGACTCTATGTAACCCTAGCCCTCTCCGATGTCTATATAAACCGGAGGGTTTTAGTCCGTAGGACGAACAACCATTACAACAATCATACCATAGGCTAGCTTCTAGGGTTTAGCCTCCTTGATCTCGTGGTAGATCCACTCTTGTACTACCCATATCATCAATATCAATCAAGCAGGAGTAGGGTTTTACCTCCATCGAGAGGGCCCGAACCTGGGTAAAAACATCGTGTCCCTTGTCTCCTGTTACCATCTGCCTAGACGCACAGTTCGGGACCCCCTACCCGAGATCCGCCGGTTTTGACACCGACAGACGTCATCGAGCTGAACGTGTGCTAGAACTCGGAGGTGCTGTGCTTTCGGTGCTTGATCGGTCGGGCCGTGAAGACGTACGACTACATCAACCGTGTTGTTCTAACGCTTCCGCTTTCGGTCTACAAGGGTACATGGACAACACTCTCCCCTCTCATTGCTATGCATCACCATGATCTTGTGTGTGCGTAGGAATTTTTTTGAAATTACTACATTACCCAACAGTGGCATCCGAGCCTGGTTTTATGCGTAGATGTTATATGCACGAGTAGAACACAAGTGAGTTATGGGCGATACAAGTCATACTGCTTACCAGCATGTCATAGTTTGGTTTGGCGGTATTGTTGGATGAAGCGGCCCGGACCGACATTACGCTTACGCTTACGCGAGACTGGTTCTACCGACGTGCTTTGCACACAGGTGGCTGGTGGGTGTCTGTTTCTCCAACTTTAGTTGAACCGAGTATGACTATGCCCGGTCCTTGAGAAGGTTAAAACAGCACTAACTTGACGAACTTCATTGTGGTTTTGATGCATAGGTAAGAACTGTTCTTGCTCCGCCCGTAGCAGCCACGTAAAACTTGCAACAACAAAGTAGAGGACGTCTAACTTGTTTTTGCAGGGCATGTTGTGATGTGATATGGTCAAGACGTGATGCTATATTTTATTGTATGAGATGATCATGTTTTGTAACCGAGTTATCAGCAACTGGCAGGAGCCATATGGTTGTCGCTTTATTGTATGCAATGCAATCGCCCTATAATTGCTTTACTTTATCACTAAGCGGTAGCGATAGTCGTAGAAGCAATAAATGGCGAAACGACAACGATGCTACGATGAAGATCAAGGTGTCGCGCCGGTGACAATGGTGATCATGACGGTGCTTCGGAGATGGATATCACAAGCACAAGATGATGATGGCCATATCATATCACTTATATTGATTGCATGTGATGTTTATCCTTTATGCATCTTATTTTGCTTTGATTGACGGTAGCATTATAAGATGATCTCTCACTAAATTTCAAGGTATAAGTGTTCTCCCTGAGTATGCACCGTTGCAAAAGTTCTTCGTGCTGAGACACCATGTGATGATTGGGTGTGATAGGCTCTACGTTCAAATACAACGGGTGCAAAACAGTTGCACACGCAGAATACTCAGGTTAAACTTGACGAGCCTAGCATATACAGATATGGCCTCGGAACACTGAGACCGAAAGGTCGAGTGTGAATCATATAGTAGATATGATCAACATAGTGATGTTCGCCATTGAAAACTAATCCATCTCACGTGATGATCGGACATGGTTTAGTTGATTTGGATCACGTGATCACTTAGATGATTAGTGGGATGTCTGTCTAAGTGGGAATTCTTTAGTAATATGATTAATTGAACTTACATTTATCATGAACTTAGTACCTGATAGTATTTTGCTTGTCTATGTTTGATGTAGATAGATGGCTCGTGCTGTTGTTCCGTTGAATTTTAATGCGTTCCTTGAGAAAGCTAAGTTGAAAGATGATGGTAGCAATTACATGGAATGGGTCCGTAACTTGAGGATTATCCTCATTGCTGCACAGAAGAATTACGTCCTGGAAGCACCGCTAGGTGCCAGGCCTGCTGCAGATGCAACTGCGGACGTTAGGAACGTCTGGCAGAGCAAAGCTGATGACTACTCGATAGTTCAGTGTGCCATGCTTTACGGCTTAGAACCAGGACTTCAACAACGTTTTGAACTTCATGGAGCATATGAGATGTTCCAGAAGTTGAAGTTAATATTTCAAGCAAATGCCCGGATTGAGAGATATGAAGTCTCCAATAAGTTCTATAGCTGCAAGATGGAAGAGAATAGTTCTGTCAGTGAACATATACTCAAAATGTCTGGGTATAATAATCACTTGATTCAACTGGGAGTTAATCTTCCTGATGATAGTGTCATTGACAGAATTCTTCAATCACTGCCACCAAGCTACAAGAGCTTTGTGATGAACTATAATATGCAAGGGATGGACAAGACTATTCCCGAGCTCTTCGCAATGCTAAAGGCTGCGGAGGTAGAAATCAAGAAGGAGCATCAAGTGTTGATGGTCAATAAGACCACCAGTTTCAAGAAAAAGGGTAAAGGGAAGAAGGGGAACTTCAAGAAGAACGACAAACAAGTTACTGCTCAAGAGAAGAAACCAAAATCAGGACCTAAGCCTGAGACTGAGTGCTTCTACTGCAAGCAGACTGGTCACTGGAAGCGGAACTGCCCCAAGTATTTGGCAGATAAGAAGGATGGCAAGGTGAACAAAGGTATATGTGATATACATGTTATTGATGTGTACCTTACTAATGCTCGCAGTAGCACCTGGGTATTTGATACTGGTTCTGTTGCTAATATTTGCAACTCGAAACAGGGACTACGGATTAAGTGGAGATTGGCTAAGGACGAGGTAAAGATGCACGTGGGAAATGGTTCCAAAGTCGATGTGATCGCGGTCGGCACGCTACCTCTACATCTACCTTCGGGATTAGTTTTAGACCTGAATAATTGTTATTTGGTGCCAGCGTTGAGCATGAACATTATATCTGGATCTTGTTTGATGCGAGATGGTTATTCATTTAAATCAGAGAATAATGGTTGTTCTATTTATATGAGTAATATCTTTTATGGTCATGCACCCTTGAAGAGTGGTCCATTTTTTTTAAATCTCGATAGTAGTGATACACATATTCATAATGTTGAAACCAAAAGATGCAGAGTTGATAATGATGGTGCAACTTATTTGTGGCACTGCTGTTTAGGTCATATTGGTGTAAAGCGCATGAAGAAACTCCATACTGATGGACTTCTGGAATCACTTGATTATGAATCACTTGGTACTTGCGAACCGTGCCTCGTGGGCAAGATGACTAAAACGCCGTTCTCCGGAACTATGGAGCGAGCAACTGATTTGTTGGAAATGATACATACTCATGTGTGTGGTCCAATGAATATTGAGGCTCGCGACGGGTATCATTATTTTCTCACCTTCACAGATGATCTGAGCAGATATGGGTATATCTACTTAATGAAACACAAGTCTGAAACATTTGAAAAGTTCAAAGAATTTCAGAGTGAAGTGGAAAATCATCGTAACAAGAAAATAAAGTTTCTATGATCTGATCGTGGAGGAGAATATTTGAGTTACGAGTTTGGTTTACATTTGAAACAATGCGGAATAGTTTCGCAACTCACACCACCCAGAACACCACAACATAATGGTGTGTCCGAACATCATAATTGTACTTTACTAGATATGGTGCGATCTATGATGTCTCTTAGTGATTTACCGCTGTCGTTTTGGGGTTATGCTTTAGAGATGACCACATTCACATTAAATAGGGCACCATCAAAATCCGTTGAGACGACGCCTTATGAACTGTGGTTTGGCAAGAAACCAAAGTTGTCGTTTCTTAAAGTTTGGGGCTGCGATGCTTATGTGAAGAAACTTCAACCAGATAAGCTCGAACCCAAATCGGAGAAATGTGACTTCATAGGATACCCAAAAGAGACTATTGGGTACACCTTCTATCACAGATCTGAAGGCAAGACTTTTGTTGCTAAATTCGGATCCATTCTAGAGAAGGAGTTTCTCTCGAAAGAAGTGCGTGGGAGGAAAGTAGAACTTGATGAGGTAATTGTACTTGCTCCCTTATTGGAAAATAGTTCATCACAGAAACCGGTTCCTGTGAAGACTACACCAATCAGTGAGGAAGCTAATGATATTGATCATGAAACTTCAGATAAGGTTACTACAGAACCTCGTAGGTCAACCAGAGTAAGATCCGCTCCAGAGTGGTACGGTAATCCTATTCTGGAAGTCATGTTACTTGACCATGGCAAACCTACGAACTATGAGTAAGTGACGATGAGCCCAGATTCTGCAAAATGGCTTGAGGCCATGAAATCTGAGATGGAATCCATGTATGAGAACAAAGTATGGAATTTGGTTGAGTTGCCCAATGATCGGCAAGCCATCAAGAATAAATGGATCTTCAAGAAGAAGACTGACGCTGATGGTAATGTAACTGTCTACAAAGCTCAACTTGTTGCGAAAGGTTTTCGACAAGTTCAAGGAGTTGACTACGATGAGACTTTCTCACCTGTAGCGATGCTTAAGTCTGTCCGAATCATGTTAGCAATTGCCGCATTTTATGATTATGAAATATGGCAAATGGATGTCAAAACTTCATTCCTGAATGGATTTCTGGAAGAAGAGTTGTATATGATGCAACCAGAAGGTTTTGTCAATTCAAAAGGTGCTAACAAAGTGTGCAAGCTCCAGCGATCCATTTATGGACTGGTGCAAGCCTCTCGGAGTTGGAATAAACGCTTTGATAGTGTGATCAAAGCATATGGTTTTATACAGACTTTTGGAGAAGCCTGTATTTACAAGAAAGTGAGTGGGAGGTCTGTAACATTTCTGATATTATATGTAGACGACATATTATTAATTGGAAATGATATAGAATTTCTGGATAGCATAAAAGGATACTTGAATAAGAGTTTTTCAATGAAAGACCTCGGTGAAGCTGCTTACATATTAGGCATCAAGATCTATAGAGATAGATCAAGATGCTTAATTGGACTTTAGCAAAGCACATACCTTGATAAAGTTTTGAAAAAGTTCAAAATGGATCAAGCAAAGAAAGGGTTCTTGCCTGTATTACAAGGTGTGAAGTTGAGTTAGACTCAATGCCCGACCACAGCAGAAGATAGAGAGAAAATGAAATATGGTCCCTATGCTTCAGCCATAAGCTCTATCATGTATGCAATGTGTGTACTAGACCTGATGTATGCTTAGCAACAAGTCTAGCAGGGAGGTACCAAAGTGTTGGGGAACGTAGTAATTTCAAAAATATTCCTACGCACACGCAAGATCATGGTGATGCATAGCAACGAGAGGGGAGAGTGTTGTCCATGTACCCTCGTAGACCAAAAGCGGAAGCGTTAGAACAACGCGGTTGATGTAGTCGTACGTCTTCATGGCCCGACCGGTCAAGCACCGAAACTACGGCACCTCCGAGTTCTAGCACACGTTCAGCTTGATGACGATCCCCGGACTCCGATCCAGCAGGGTGTCGGGGATGAGTTCTGTCAGCACGACGGCGTGGTGATGATCTTGATGTTCTACCGTCGCAGGGCTTCGCCTAAGCACCGCTACAATATTATCGAGGACTTTGGTGGAGGGGGGCACCGCACACGGCTAAGAGATCAAGAGATCAATTGTTGTGTCTATGGGGTGCTCCCCTTCCCCGTATATAAAGGAGTGGAGGAGAGGGGCCGGCCAAGGGGGTGGCGCGCCCTAGGGGGGAAGTCCAACCCCAACCGGGAGTAGGACTCCCCCCTTTCCTATTAGGAGTAGGAGAGGGAAGGAAGAAGGGGGAGGGAAGAAGGAAAGGGGGCCGGCCACCTTCCCAATTCGGATTGGGCTTGGGGGGCGCCCCCTCCTTTGCTCCATCTCCCTCCTTTCCACTAAGGCCCAATAAGGCCCATATACCTCCCGGGGGGTTCCGATAACCTCCCGAAGATCCGTTATTGTCCCAATCTCACCCGGAACCTTTCCGGTGTCCAAATATAGTCGTCCAGTATATCGATCTTTAGGTCTCGACCATTTCGAGACTCCTCGCCATGTCCGTGATCACATCCTGGACTCCGAACAACCTTCGGTACATCAAAACTCATAAACTCATAATAAAACTATCAACGAAACCTTAAGCGTGCGGACCTTACGGGTTCGAGAACTATGTAGACATGACCTAGAACTGCTTCCGGTCAATAACCAATAGCGGAACCTGGATTCTCATATTGGCTCCTACATATTCTACGAAGATCTTTATCGGTCAAACCGCATAACAACATACGTTGTTCCCTTTGTCATCGGTATGTTACTTGCCCGAGATTCGATCGTCGGTATCCAATACCTAGTTCAATCTCGTTACCGGCAAGTCTCTTTACTCGTTACGTAATGCATCATTCCGTAACTAACTCATTAGCTACATTGCTTGCAAGGCTTATAGTGATGTGCATTACCGAGAGGGCCCAGAGATACCTCTCCGACAATCGGAGTGACAAATCCTAATCTCGAAATACGCCAACTCAACATGTACCTTCGGAGACACCTGTAGAGCTCCTTTATAATCACCCAGTTATGTTGTGACGTTTGGTAGCACACAAAGTGTTCCTCCGGTAAACGGGAGTTGCATAATCTCATAGTCATAGGAACATGTATAAGTCATGAAGAAAGCAATAGCAACATACTAAATGATCAAGTGCTAAGCTAACGGAATGGGTCAAGTCAATCACACCATTCTCCTAATGATGTGATCCCGTTAATCAAATGACAACTCATGTCTATGGTTAGGAAACTTAACCATCTTTGATTCATGAGCTAGTCAAGTAGAGGCATACTAGTGACACTATGTTTGTCCATGTATTCACACATGTATTATGTTTCCGGTTAATACAATTCTAGCATGAATAATAAACATTTATCATGAAATAAGGAAATAAATAATAACTTTATTATTGCCTCTAGTGCATATTTCCTTCACAAAGTAATCCAGGAGTGGATCACTTGACAGCGATCAAGAATTTCCTGAAATACCTGAAAAGGACTAAGGATATGTTCTCATTTATGGAGGTGACAAAGAGCTAGTCGTAAATGGTTATGTCGATGCAAGCTTTGACACTGATCCGGACGATTCTAAATCGCAAACCGGATACGTGTTTATATTGAACGGTGGAGCTGTCAGTTGGTGCAGTTCTAAACAAAGCGTCATGGCGGGATCTACATGCGAAGCGGAGTACATAGCTGCTTCGGAAGCAACAAATGAAGGAGTCTGGATGAAGGAGTTCATATCCGATCTAGGTGTCATACCTAGTGCATCAGGACCAATGAAGATCTTTTGTGACAATACTGGTGCAATTGCCTTGGCAAAGGAATCCAGATTTCACAAGAGGACCAAGCACATCAAGAGACGCTTCAATTCCATCCGGGACCAAGTCCAGGTGGGAGACATAGAGATTTGCAAGATACATACGGATCTGAATGTTGCAGACCCGTTGACTAAACCTCTTCCACGAGCAAAACATGATCAGCACCAAGGCTCCATGGGTGTTAGAATCATTACTATGTAATCTAGATTATTGACTCTAGTGCAAGTGGGAGACTGAAGGAAATATGCCAAAGAGGCAATAATAAAGTTATTATTTATTTCCTTATATTATGATAAATGTTTATTATTCATGCTAGAATTGTATTAACCGGAAACATAATACAAGTGTGAATACATAGACAAACATAGTGTCACTAGTATGCCTCTACTTGACTAGCTCGTTGATCAAAGATGGTTATGTTTCC
Source organism: Triticum aestivum (assembly GCF_018294505.1). Lineage (NCBI taxonomy): Eukaryota > Viridiplantae > Streptophyta > Magnoliopsida > Poales > Poaceae > Triticum > Triticum aestivum. The sequence goes on along the minus strand of NC_057810.1, from coordinate 225,201,975 downwards.
TGACCATAGACATGAGTTGTCATTTGATTAACGAGATCACATCATTAGGAGAATGATGTTATTGACTTGACCCATTCCATTAGCTTAGCACTTGATCGTTTAGTATGTTGCTATTGCTTTCTTCATGACTTATATATGTTCCTACAACTATGAGATTATGCAACTCCCATTTACCGGAGGAACACTTTGTGTGCTACCAAACGTCACAACGTAACTAGGTGATTATAAAGGAGCTCTACAGGTGTCTCCAAAGGTACATGTTGAGTTGGCGTATTTCGAGATTAGGTTTTGTCACTCCGATTGTCGGAGAGGTATCTTTGGGCCCCCTCGGTAATGCACATCACAATAAGCCTTGCAAGAAATGTAGCTAATGAGTTAGTTACGGAATGATGCATTACATAACGAGTAAAGAGACTTGCTAGTAACGAGATTGAACAAGGTATTGAGATATCGACGATCGAATCTCGGGCAAGTAACATACCGATGCCAAAGGGAACAACGTGTCTTGTTATGCGGTTTGACCGATAAAGATCTTCATAGGATATGTAGGAGCCAATATGAGCATCCAGGTTCCGCTATTGGAGACCGGAGACATGTCTCGGTCATGTCTACATAGTTCTCGAACCCGTAGGGTCCGCTCGCTTAAAGTTTCAGTGACGATTATATTATGAGTTTATGAGTTTTGATGTACCGAAGGTCGTTCGGAGTCCCGGATGTGATCACGGACATAACGAGGAGTCTCGAAATGGTCGAGACATGAAGATTGATATGTTGGAAGCCTATATTTGGATGTCGGAAGTGTTCCAGGTGAAATCGGGATTTTACGGGAGTACCGAGGGGTTACCGGAACCCCCCGGGTGCTTAATGGGCCATAGTGGGCCTTAGTGGAGAAGAGGAGAGGAGGCCAGGGCAGTACCGCGCGCGCCCCTCCCCCCCCCCCCTAGTCCGAATAGGACAAGGAGAGGGGGCGGCGCCCCCCTTTCCTTCCTCTCTCTCCCTCCTCTTTCCCCCCTTCTTCTAATCCAACAAGGAAGGAGGGAGTCCTACTCCCGATGGGAGTAGGACTCCCCTTGGCGCGCCTCCTCCCTGGCTGGCCGCCCCCTCCCCCCTTGCTCCTTTATATACGGGGCAGGGGGCACCTCTAGACACAACAACAACAGATCATTGATCTCTTAGCCGTGTGCGATGCCCCCCTCCACCATAGTCCTCCTCGATAATATTGTTGCGGTGCTTAGGCGAAGCCCTGCGACGGTAGAACATCATCATCATCACCACACTGTCGTGCTGACGAAACTCTCCCTCGACACTCGGCTGGATCGGAGTTCGAGGGACGTCATCGAGCTGAACGTGTGCTAGAACTTGGAGGTGCCGTGCTTTCGGTGCTTGATTGGTCGGGCCGTGAAGACATACGACTACATCAACCGCGTTGTTCTAACGCTTCCGCTTTCGATCTACGAGGGTACATGGACAACACTCTCCCCTCTCGTTGCTATGCATCACCATGATCTTGCGTGTGCGTAGGATTTTTTTTGAAATTACTACGTTACCCAACAACAGAAACATCCTAGAAGGGGTTGTGGTCCTTCATGAAACGCTCCATGAGATCCATGCGAAGAAACTAGATGGGATTGTTTTCAAAGTGGATTTCAAAAAAGCGTATGATAAAGTCAAATGCCCATTTCTGCAACAGGCATTGCGCATGAAAGGTTTTGATCAGGCATGGAGACACCAGGTTGAATCTTTCATGCAAAAAGGGAGTGTTGGAATCAAAGTGAATGATGACATAGGTCACTACTTCCAAACACATAAGGGCCTGAGGCAAGGAGATCCAATGTCACCTATTCTGTTCAACATTGTAGTCGACATGTTGACAATTCTAATAGGAAGGGCAAAGGATGTTGGTCAAGTAGGAGGTCTGGTACCTCATCTAGTTGATGGAGGGGTGTCTATCCTACAGTATGCTGATGATATTGTTATCTTCATGGAGCATGAATTGGCAAAAGTAAGAAACATGAAGCTGGTGTTATGCTTATTCAAACAATTGACCGGGTTAAAGATTAACTTCCACAAAAGTGAATTGTTCTGCTTCGGAAGAGCCAAAGAGGAACAAGAGGCGTACAAACAATTGTTCAGGTGTGAATTGGGGGCTTTACCTTTCACGTATTTGGGTATACCAATTCACCGATCGTAAGATAACAAATAGAGAATGGAAGTGTATTGAGGATCAATCTGAAAAGAAACTGAGTTGCTGGAAGGGCAAGCTGATGTCATATGGGGGCCGATTAATTCTCATTAATCCGGTACTCACGAGCATGCCTATGTTTCTTTTTTCTTTTTTCGAGGTACCAGTTGGAGTTCGGAAAAGACTGGATTTCTATCGATCCCGCTTCTTCTGGCAGAGTGATGACTTGAAAAGAAAGTATAGACTCGCTAAATGGGATATTATTTGTCAACCGAAAGACCAAAGGGGTCTTGGTATCAAAAATCTTGAGGTTAAGAACCGATGTCTTCTCAGCAAGTGGTTGTATAAGCTATCTATAGAGTCGGAGGCCACGTGGGTGCAAATTCTGCATAATAAGTACCTTTATTCGAAAACTTTGTCCCAGGTGACAGTGAGGCCGATGGACTCGCCTTTTTGGAAAGGACTGATGAGAGTTAAATCAGTCTTTTTCAACAGGACAAAGTTTCTAGTCGAAACGATACCTCTGCGAGATTTTGGGAGGATACATGGCTAGGGGAAACACCCCTTGCGCTTCGATATCCTTCCCTTTATAGCATTGTTCAACGAAGAGACGCTTCCGTTGCAATTGTGCTTCAGTCCACTCCTCTCAATATTCACTTCAGGAGAACACTTGCCGGAGCCCGTTGGGAAGCCTGGCTCCATCTGGTGAGAAGACTGATGGATGTGCAGCTTTCTCAAGGTCCAGACCAGTTGTACTGGAAGCTAACCAGGAATGGAGAGTTTATGGTTAAATCCATGTATCTGGGTGTTATCAACTCTAGCTCTTCCTAGTTCGAAACATGTTTGGAATGTCAAAGTACCTTTGAGAGTTAAAGTGTTTATGTGGTTTGTACATAAACAAGTCATTTTAACTAAGGACAACTTGACAAAACGCAACTAGATTGGTTCTACAAGATGTAGTTTTTGTGACCAGGATGAGACCATCAAACACCTCTTTCTGGACTATCCGATGGCGAAAATTTTATGGCAAACTGTTCATATTGTTTTTAATATTACTCTTCCGAATAAAATCAACACATTATTTGGGACATGGCTTGACGGGATAGATTCTGAAACAGCGAGACACATTCGTGTAGGAGTATGTGCTTTACTATGGGCAGTCTGGAACCGCAGGAATGATTTGGTTTTTAACAGAACAACAAATACTCATTTTTTGCAGGTTATCTTCCGAGCCACTGCGTTGATCTGTTTGTGGTTGCTACTCACTCAGACGGATACCAAGGAGCGTTTGGTTACTGGATCTATCCGATGGGAGATGGTAGCTCGGGCTATATTCAACCGGTTTGGATGGCGGTCATGTAATAGGATAGGCAATTAGTTTTCCTATCTTTCTTTTGCCAGCCAGTTGTGGCTTTATTTTTACCCTTCTGCTCTGTGAGCTTTTTTGCTTCGTTCATTTTGAGATTTCAGGACCTATGTTGAACTTATTTACTTTTTAATAAATGTGGCCGTATGCATCGTTCTGATGCAGAGGCCGGGATCTCCCCCTTTTCTAAAAAAACCGACGCCTACGTGTGCTGCGTACAACTTCAACGGAGCCATAGTATTGAGAGTGGCGGCTTCTTCTTCCAGGTCGCTGTCTTGCAATTTGTATCCTCCATGTTCAAATGTCACGGGCGCACAAGGAATTACCGAGGCACTGAGAGCATCTCCAGCTGTTCGGCCCCCCAGGGCGCCGAAAAAGAGCGGCCTGGGGGCGAGCCGGCGCTAGATAGGCCCCTGGGGTTCGTTTCTTCCTAGCCACGTGTGACGCCCCCGATTCAATCATACACTAATCATGCACGCAAACGTGTACGATCAAGATCAGGGACTCACGGGAAGATATCACAACACAACTCTAAAACATAAATAAGTCATACAAGCATCATAATGCAAGCCAGGGGCCTCGAGGGCTCGAATACAAGTGCTCGATCATAGACGAGTCAGCGGAAGCAACAATACCTGAGTACAGACATAAGTTAAACAAGTTTGCCTTAAGAAGGCTAGCACAAACTGGGATACAGATCGAAAGAGGCGCAGGCCTCCTGCCTGGGATCCTCCTAAACTACTCCAGGTCGTCATCAGCGGGCAGCACGTAGTAGTAGGCACCTCAAGTGTAGTAGGGGTCGTCATCGACGACGGCGTCTGGCTCCTGGACTCCAGCATCTGGTTGCGACAACCAGAAAGAAAGGAAAGGGGAAAAAGGGGGGAGAAAGCAACCGTGAGTACTCATCCAAAGTACTCGCAAGCAAGGAACTACACTACATATGCATGGGTATATGTGTAAGGAGGCCATATCAGTGGACTGAACTGCAGAATGCCAGAATAAGAGGGGGATAACTAATCATGTCGAAGACTACGCTTCTCGCAGCCACCGTCTTGCATCAAGTAGAAGAGAGTAGATTGAAGTCCTCCAAGTAGCATCTCCAAGTAGCATCTCCAAATAGCATCTCATAGCATAATCCTACCCGGCGATCCCCTCCTCATATCCCTGAGGTAGAGCGACCACCGGTTGTATCTGGCACTTGGAAGGGTGTGTTTTATTAAGTATCCGGTTCTAGTTGTCATAAGGTCAAGGTACAACTCCAAGTCGTCCTGTTACCGAAGATCACGGCTATTCGAATAGATTAACTTCCCTGCAGGGGTGCACCATCTTACCCAGCACGCTTGATCCCATTTGGTCGGACACACTTTCCTGGGTCATGCCCGGCCGCGGAAGATCAACACGTCGCAGCCCTACCTAGGCTGAACAGAGAGGCCAGCACGCCGGTCTAAACCTAAGCGCACAGGGGTCTGGGCCCATCGCCCAATGCACACCTGCACGTTGCGAACGCGGCCGGAAGCAGACCTAGCCTAGTGGCTTTCCAGTCCAATCCGGCGCGCGCCGCTCAGTCGCTGGCGTCACGAAGTGCTTCGGCTGATACCACGACGTCGGGATACCCATAACTACTCCCACGTAGATGGTTAGTGCGTATAAGCTCGTAGCCAACTCAGATCAAATACCAAGATCTCGTTAAGCGTGTTAAGTGTCCGCGAACGCCGAACAGGGCCAGGCCCACCTCTCTCCTAGGCGGTCTCAACCTGCCCTGTCGCTCCGCCACAAAGATCCACACAAAGGGCCGTCGGGACAAAGGTCCTTTCAGCCCCCAATCCGTGTATCACTCGCGGGTACTCTTCGAGCTGACCCGACTTTAGTCACCATCTGTATAGTATGCATGTATGTATAGTATATACCCGTGATCACCTCCCGAGTGATCACGGCCCAATAGTATAGCAAGGCAGACTGACAAGAATGTAGGGCCAATGATGATAAACTAGCATCCTATACTAAGCATTTAGGATTGCAGGTAAGGTATCAACAGATGTAGCAACAATGTCAGGCTATGCATCAGAATAGGATCAACGGAAAGCAGTAACAGGCTACACTACTCTAATGCAAGCAGTATAGAGAAGAGTAGGCGATATCTGGTGATCAAAGGGGGGGGCTTGCCTGATTGCTCTGGCAAGGAGGGGTCGTCAACTCCGTAGTCGAACTGGGCAGCAGCAGCGTCGATCTCGTAGTCTACCGGAGAGAAGAGGGGGAAGAAACAATGAATACAATGCAAAAAAATGCATATCGATGCATGACATGACAAGTAACGATGCTAGGTGGGCCCTAACGTGGTATGAGGTGGTACCGGTTAAGGGGGGAAACATCCGGGAAAGTATTCCCGGTGTTTCGCGTTTTCGGACAGATGAACCGGAGAGGGAAAGTTGCGAGTTTGATAGGTTAGGGGTGTGTGGCGGACGAACGGACTGCGTATCCGGAATCGTCTCGTCGTTCTGAGCAACTTTCATGTTGAAAATATTTTAATCCGAGTTACGGATTAAAAGATATGATTTTCTAAAGATTTTATTAATTTCTGGAATTTATTTAATTATTTAATTAATTCGGAAAACAGATTAATGACATCAGCATGATGTCATGCTGACATCAGCAGTCAACAGAGTTGACTTGGTCAACCTGACATGTGGGTCCAGTGGGACCCACCTGTCATTCTCTGTTTTGTTTAATTATAGATTAGTTAAATTAATTAGTTATTATGTTAATCTAATCAGGATTAATTAACTTAATTAATTACTTAATAAATTAATTAATTAATAATTAATTTTATTAAATCATTTTTATTTTTATTAATCATATTTACTATTTTTATTTATCTTATTTATTTATTTATTTTATTATTTTTATTTTTTATTATTATTATTTTTTAAGCGTTCTGGGGGCGGGCCCCATGTGTCTGTGGCCCAGAGGGCATCGGGCCCCACCCGGCAGTGGCCAAGGGGGCCGACCGGGCGCGGGTGCGGGCGCTCGCCCGAACGGGCGTGGGCGCACCCAAGCGGGCACTCGCCCGCAGGGTGGGACGAGGCCGCCGGGGCACCGACGGTAGGGCACGCCGGCGCGGCCAGCCGGGGCCACGGCGGGCGGAGGCGAGGGGTGGCGCTGGTGCGGAGTGGCAGGGTGGCGCGGCCCGAAGCAGCAGGGGGGCGGGCGGTGACCGGAGGCGGCGCAGAGGGGCGAGGCCACCGGCGACGGGGCGCTGCAGGGCGTGGGGCGGCGCGGGAGCCGCGGTGAGCGCGGGCGACCGAAACCGTTGACGGGGAGCGGTGGTGGCGCTCGGGAGGGAGACGAGGGGAGAGAGGGGATCGATGGGGGGGGAAGAGCTCACGGGGGGGATGCGTAGGGTCTCTGTAGTGCGCTCGGGGGCGGTCGGGGGCGACCGGCGAGGAGGAGGGCGGGGAGGCGCTCGGCGGCGATGCGGATCCGGCAAGGTGGGGTGGGAGTCGGGGACGGCCCCGAGGCGACGAGGGGGGTCGGGCGCCCTGCGCGGCCGATCGGGGAGGAGAGGAGGAGGTGAGGACGGGGCGGTGGGGCGCCGGCGTCGGAGGGGCGACGGGATCGGGCGGACCCCGATCCAGATCGGCGGGGAGGGAGGAGAAGGGGATCGGGGGGGGAATGGGGTGGTCGGCTAGGGTTTGCCGACCGGGGGAGGGGGGATATGGGAGTGAGGGGGTGGGCCGGGCCAGGGGGCTGGCCGGCTGGGCCAGGTGGGCTTGGCCCAGTTGGGCCAGGGGGGGGGGGTTCCCCTTTTCTCCTTTTGTTTTATTTTTCTTTTCTTATTTTTCCTTTTCTGTTTTAAATTTTAGACCCACATTATTTTTACTTAGTAAAATATGACAACAACTCCTAAAACAACGTTTCAAAATAACCCTCAGCCACAAAAGGTTTTAACCCAAAATAAATTAGTTTTGTGTTTTATAAAATACCAAAGGCATTTAAAAATTGTTTTGCTACCGTTTAAATCATTTTAGTGCATTTATACATTATATAAAAATGTGGATTATTCATCATAGTCATCTGTGCAATAACTGACACAACTCGGACATTTTGGTTTTTAATATTTGAAAACTTTTGATGTTTGCCTAATTTTGAATTTGAATTAGAATCGGTTTCGAACTAACGCAAGATTAGCATCAGTAATCAAGGTGACGTGGCATCATTAGTAGATGGTTGCTGTAGCTTAATTATCCGGGCGTCACACCACGCCCCCAGGTGCCGCCCCCCAAGGCACCCATATTCGAACTCCATCGTTCCCGCTAAAAAAACCGGCGATCATCGCAACAGTTCGGCGATTCGATGCCACAGTTCGGCGATCAAATAAAAGGACACGTAGTAGTTCGGCGTACAAAAAAAGAAGGACGCGGAAGGAATGCATCAAACGTCGAGCTCGACCTCTTGCGGCATCGTCGGCGTACGCGGGCTGGGAGGAGTCGGCGCGGCTTCCGGGCTGGTCAGTGTGGCGGAGGCACCGTCGGTGGGGCTGGGCGTCGCGGCGGCATCATCATCAGTGGGCATGGCTTCCGGGCTGGGCGGCGACGGCGGCGTCACTGGTATCTGGTTCAGGATGATGTCGCGCTCTGCCAAGAATCATGCCTTGAGCTTCTCATCGCCGCTCTGGAGCAGGTCAGCGCCGCCCATCAAGAAGGCGAGGTCGTTATTCCTCTTCTTGCCGTCTTGAGCTTTGAGTTTCACGGCAGCGTTGGTGCAGAGACAGTCAAGTTTGACGGCATTGTTCGTCATCAAAACAGCCCACCTTGCCTCAGTTTTCTCTTCTCGCTCGGCGGCCCTGGTCTTGGCGTCGGCGAGGTACTGTTCGATGGACTCTTGCACGCGCGCGACAGCCGACTCGGCGTATTTCGCCTTCTTGGCGCCTTTGTTGTCGTCCGGTCGCCCATCGGACGCGCCCGCGGTCGGCGCATCCGGTTTGTATGTCTCTTTGGCCTTGGCGATGGTGCGTCGGACGGCCGCCCATTTCTCGCACTTGTCGATCTGCTTGAAGACATGGAGGTACTTGAAGTCTGCGTCGCTATTGTCGTCGCGGAACATGGCGAACATGCATAGCAGCTGCACCGAAGAAAGAACATCAGTCGGCACCAGAGCACACCAAGGCGCGCACAAGGCGAAAGAGCGCGCGCCCGTTGAAAGGCAACAGCAAGGACGGCATGCGATACCTGATCCTCGACGCTGGTGCCGCTCTCCGGGCGAACCGCGACCTCCTCGACGATCCCATGCCATTTGTTGCACGCCGTTTGGATGAGCCCCCAATGGTTCGCCATCGCCTTCGACCCCCGCTGCATGTGCATGCCTTAGAAGTAGGGGTCGACGAGCTTCCGCTCGTCGAACTCGGCCTTGATGCGGTCCCTATACGTCTCGATGATCTAATTCGTGCCAGTGACCGGGTTGAGGCAGACGACCTTCCACGCTTCGGCGAGGCACTCCTCTTCCTTGGACGCCCATTTGATGCGTGGCTCACCGGACTTGGCCTTATTCTTCTTCTTCTTCTTCTTCTTCTTCTTCTTGCCTTTCCTCGCCGGCGCCGGCTCCTCCTCCTCCTCCTCTTCCTCCTTCTCCATCTCTTCCTCACCGTAGTCGATCTCATCGTCCATGTCGGCGAGGTCAATCGAGCCGTCCTGCGTAGTGAACCCGGGGGAAGCGGCGGCGGTGGCCGAGCCGGCTGCGATGATGTCCTCCATGTCGGCCTCCGTCGTGTCGGCGTCGCCGAGATGCGACGAGGATGAGGCTTGTGAGTAGAGGCCACGGCGAATAGGTGGCATCGGTGAGGCTGCGTAGTCCGGTGGCGAGTACGTGTACGGCGGGAACCGCACGGCGGGGAACGCGGGCGAGGGCGTGCGCTGGACTGGGCGCCCATGAGGGAAGGTGGTGTTGGGGTTGAAGCCACCATGGGCGTCCCCATTGGCATAGCTAGGCGAGGGCGTGCTCCATGGGTGCGGCGACGCCGAGAACCAGGCCGGAGAGCCGACGCTTTGCTGGCTCCAGGCCGCATGGTGCGGGTACCCACCGGGTGGGATTCATCATCACCGCCGTGCGCAACGCCTCCGCTTGTTCGGCCGCATGCTCCACCGTCGTCGCAGCCGCAGCGTGCGCCGCTTTTTCCTTGGCCTTCTTGGCCCTGTTGCGCCAATCGGTGGTGACGGCCTCCCGGCGCTCCACATCCGACTTCCACTCGGCGTTGCCCATGCCGGGGGGCTTGGACAGCGGCGCCCTCGGCTTCCTTTGCTTCGGCTGGGCGACGGCGGCGGCTGTGGGATCCATCACAGCGCGCGGCATCAGGTACTTCTTCGGCGGCATGTCGGGCGGAAGGGGGGAGGAGGCGGGGGGTTTGGCGGGAGGAATGGAGAAGAGTGGGAAGCCTAGGGGGGAAGCGAGAGGAAAACGGCGGGAAAAGGGCTTCCTGTCACTGACAGAGCGGCCCCACGCCGCTTTTCGCTTCAGCCGGCGCGCCCAGGAGACACCGGGCCGCTTGGGTTCGGGGCGGGATCGCCGGCTCTGGTTTTTGCCCAAACGGCGCTAAAGGAGATCCTGGGGGCACGACTAAGCCGATTTTCGGCCACCGGCGCTAAAAATTCGCCTGGGGGCGGGGGGCTGTTGGGGGCGCGGCTGGAGATGCTTTGAGCTGCTGAAGGAACACCTTTCCCGTTTGACCTCAGCAGCAGGCGCAAGTGTGCGAACACCAGGCAGCCATGGCCGGCGAGGCCATCCGCCATCGTCTCCGGTGTCGTGGGGGACATGGTCCGCAGGGCGATGTCCCTCCTCGCCGGGCAGCTCTTGGACCAGCAGCCAGAGCGAAGCGTCGAGGCCAAGCTGCGGAGGCTAAGAGCATCTCCAGCCGCGTCCCCAACAGGCCCTTCCCACGCGATTTTTTTGCGCCGGCACCCAAAAATCGGCTCAGCCGCGTCCCAAGGAGCCTGTTTTTCGCCGGTTTGGGCCGAAATTGGTGCCGGCGTACTCAGGCCAAACCCGGCGTGCTGGGAGGCGCCCGGGGACGTCGGGGCGAGCGATTTTGGCGTGAACGCACTACGGGCCCGCCGAGTCAGCGACACTCGCCTCGTCGTCCTCACAACGCCTCGGTTTCCCGCGGGGAATCAATGGCAAGGCTGCCGCCGGTCAGCCTTCCATTGATTCCTCACAGGCGGCGCGGCGACGCCCCCCTCCCGCCACGCGTACACACGACATCCGGCTATAAAAGCAACGCCTCTCCCTTGCCTCTGGCCACACCAGCCCACAGCCCCTCCGCCGAGCTCTGTCTCCCTCCCCGCGCGCAGCAGCCGAGCTCTGTCTCTCTCCCCGCGCGCAGCTGCCGAGCTCTGCCTCTCTCCCCGTGCCCTCCTCCGAGACGATGGCCGAGCGATTCCCCGGCGATGGGGCGGCAGCAAACGGCTTCGGCCGCCGCTCTCTTCACGAGTGAGAGGCGTACTTGCTCTTCGAGACGAACATCCCGGCACCTCCCGACATGCGCGCCGGGCCGGGGGGTTGGAGGCTCAGCGCCGGCGGCGTCCCCATTCCCCAGGTGCCCGACGTCGACGCGCGCCACAACTACTTCGCCGACGAGGTCGACCGCGTGCGGGCGTCACTGACGGACGAGCAGCGGGCCCTCCCGCAGTACACCGCCGGCAACCACGAGGCGTGGGCGGAGTACTTCCAGCACCGGCAGGCGCAGCAGATCGCCTCCACCAACGAGGCGCCAGTGCTGAGGGGCAGCAAGAATAGCGAGGGGCGCCTCCTGTGGTGGGGCGCCCCGGCCGCTCGCTTCACGCCGTCCTCTGGCGCCTCGAGGGCGGCAATGACCCGCCCTTGACCTACCCTCCCGCCCCGACCCGGATCGGCGGCCAGTGGATGCCGAGGAGGACGGCGTCCTCTTCTTCCTTCACCTCCCGTTCCTCCTCGTCAAGGTCGCCGGCGCTGCTCAACGTCAAGGCCGAGCCCGCCGAGACGCCGCTCGGCCGGCGAACACGCAGCGCCGACATCGTCATCAACGATGGCGGGCGTGCCTCCTCCTCGGCTTCTCCCCGCTTCGTCAGGCCGAAGACAGAGTCCGGGCTCGCCACGGTGAAGACGGAGCCGGGGCTCGCCGCGGTGAAGACGGAGCCGGGCCTCTCCGAGGAGGCAGCTTGAAGTGGGCGCGCGAGGATTGGGCGCGAATGGAGCTAGAGCGCAAGTGTCGCGCCCTAGAACTGTACTCTGCTCGGCGTCCTGGCCGCGACGAGGGAGGGGTCGTCGTCTCGAGACGACGACGAAGACGCGCCGCCACCGGTCCACCAGGGCGACGGCAGGCAGGGGTCCAGTAGGGGCGGTCGCGTCAAGGAGGAGAAGGACAACGGCGATGGCGGCGACAGCGACGAGGACTTCGCCGCGCTCAACGCGTTCTTCCTGTAGTTTAGGCCTTTATTTTTTAAGTTTGCTAGGTAAAAACAGTTAAAATCGCCGAAGTTTATTTTTAGGTTTGTTATATTTCACCGAAGTTTATACCCGTTTGCGGAATTATAACCGCACGTATGTTAAAAGAAAATTAAAAAAATTCTGGGTCCACCCTGGGGCCGGCGGCTGGGAACCCGACCGGCCCAAGCTGATTTTTTCGCCGGGTCGCCCCCATCCGGCAGCGATTTTTCATGCCCCTTTGGGCCAACGGCTGGAGATGCGCGCCCGATCGTCAGGGTCGAGAGCGCCGCGGAGGCCGCCGGGGCGAGGCGGATCACGAGCCAGCCACGCGCTGCTCTCCTGGCTCGCGGAGATCGTCGATGGCGCGTACCGGGGGCGCTACCTCGACGCGTTCCCGGTCCCGAGCGGAGCAAGCGATCAGGACGACGGCCATGCTGGCAACAACAAGGTGGTGCCTCTGGCACGCTCTTTCTCCATGCCTAGCTCGTTCAACCCCGCTAAGCGCCTGCACGTCGCGGCCATGAAGCTGCTGCTCGGAGACGGCGGCGGCAGCGCCGACGAGCTGGACGGCGTCCTCGCGGACCTGAAAAGCATCGCCAGCGGTCTCGCAGAGTTCATCATGCTGCTGCAGATGTGCCCGCCGGCGCTGCACCGGCCGGTGGTCACGAGCATCTACGCGGACAGCCAGATGTTCGGACGGCACGTCGAGCGACGACGAGTTTTGGAGTTCTTGCTGCAAGATGACGAGGGCGAGCCGTCGCTGGCAGAGCTAGGCGTCCTCCCTATAATCGGCTCCGCCGGCCTGGGGAAGACCACGCTCGTGCAGCACGTCTGCGAGGAGCCCGCGGTGCGCCGCCGCTTCTCGCTAGTCATGATGCTAGACTTCCATTGCATGAGCCTCATGGCAGCCGGCGAGACGGCGCTCTTCCTACGCTCTCTGTTCACGCCAAACGCAACCAGCCTCTCCGCCGACGGAGAGCAGATGAGGCTCCTAGAGCGGAAGCTGCGCGGCGAGAGGTTTCTGGCCGTCTTCGACAACGTCGACCCGCGCAAAAGGCAGGTGGTCGACGCGATCATGCCAACCCTGCGGCGCGCCGGCAGGCAAGGGAGCAAGGTCGTCGTAACCGGGCACGACACCGATCGTTCTGCGCCCCCTGCCGCCGGAGGAGTACTGGTTCTTCAGGGCGCACGCGTTCGGTGGCGCCGAGGCGGACCCTCGGCTGGCGGCGGTGGGCCAGGCCATCGCCAGGAGGCTGGGCCACTCCTTCTTCGGCGGGAAGATAGTGGGCGCGCTCCTGAGGTCCCGTCCGGTCGCGCGGCTATGGCTTAGCGTCCTGGGCAGCAGCTTCAGCATCGCCGACGTGTGGTGCCTCGGCAACGAAGGCTGCGTCGCCGCCGCGGCCGGCAGCCACCTCCCGCGGCATGTGATCGTGCGCTGCGTCACCGTCTCTGGCTCGCCGATGAGAGGGCTCGTCGGAATCCAAGAGGCCTCTTTGGCTCTTCCTGCTCCTCCTTGTCCAGACGACGGCGGCAGCCGCAACCCGGAGTTGCCTGTGCTGCTGTGCAAGTCTGTGTTCCCTGGCTAGTGGCTACTGCCTGTACTACACTGCCCATTGCACCATCGACAGATAGATCAGAAACGTTCGTACGGACAGTTCCAGTTGATAGTGCTGTTTTTTTTTTCTCGAATACACACGAGTGTGCGTATCATATACTGTATTATAGAAGGAAAGGGTAGAAACCCTCCACAGTTGATAGTGCTGTTGTGAAGGAAATCCTTGTGCTTTCTTCTCTTCTATACCTTCATCCAACTGGCTGAATGCTTTTTCGGAAGAACGAACAAACACATGGTTTGAAAAGAAAAAAATCAGAAAGAAATTTGAAGAAAAAAGTCCAAAAAAGAATCACTGTGGTTCTCTTCACTTGTAGAACAGGACAGGAGAGCTTCTATCTGCATTGGCATGTGATGATCATGAGACAATGATCACAGGACTTTGAGCAGCTGAACCTCAAACACCAGCGGTTCCTTGGCATGCGACAGCAGGCTCCGGCGTGGTCCAAACTGCGGTAGCAACCAAATAAAGCACAAGAATGATCACAAATCATCAGAAAACAAAAGGAGAAAGGTAAATATGTTGCTTCCGGAGTATAGATGTGAAAGAAACATGACAAGATTCAGATAAGCTCATGAGCTAGCTAGGCCGTACCTCCTCCGGTACGGGCTGCAAGCTCTCGTCGATATAGCCTACTTCAGGGGGTATCAGAGCCCTCCTCTTGCCTGCAAAGCCACGGAGAAATAAAAGTTTCTAGTGGCTAAACCAAGAAAACTGTCAGAAAATGCCTGAAACTGTACAGCACCTCCGGCTTTCATGCCGACTATGACGTCTTTGAGGCCCCGAATCATCTACAAGAAAAATGATTCATCTGTCAAGAGAAGCCATAAGGATGTGAAATTGCTATGGGAAACCTTTAAATCATCTGCAGAAAGGTCAATTGCCAAGAGAAATCCTGTCCTGGAACCTCTTGCACGTCGAGTCGAAGTGTCACCGGCTTACTCTCGCCGCTGAACTGATTCACCGTGCTGCATCAGAGAAAACAGACAGGCAAAAGCATAATGAGAGTCAAAGAAGAGCAGTATTGGTAGTACTGAAAATGCAACACATATATGCACTTTACAAGCTAGTACTAGTACTATATGAACAACACAATCAAGGATTCAGTCAATGGCAATATTCTCTTGACCTATGCACGAAATAACCATTTGCACGGCGGCACACGTAGTTGAATTGCACTAAATCGCCTTCCCGAGCCTCCGGCCCTTCGCCATCGACTACATCTTCAGATCAAGAAACAGAGTTCTTCCATTTATAAGATCTCATCTCAGCAACTGGAGTATTTGTGTAAAAAGATCCCACTAATGGCAAGTACCTTCAAGCTTTACTCCACTGTCCAGCTTTCTGTACCTGAACACTTCAAACATAAATCAACCAGTATGCATACTATAAAATATAAGATACATAATGTAAGAATTTCACAAGAATCAGTTCATTTCACACAAACATAATTAGTCCATCTATTCTGATATGTGGAAACGACTCGTCCCTCGCGTTGTCCCTGCCCAGGGTGACTCAGGGTTCCCCCTCAAACCCTAGGTGCTGCCGCCCCCAACCCTTAGGACATACTAAACGATATTTTGAGCAGTGATGATATGACTTCCAACACATAATTTTGACAGTCATTGTTGTGTATATAATACTCCCTCCGTTAAAATAGATGACTCAACTTTGTACTAAGTTTATACTACCATTTTAACCCAACCATTTATTCCAAGAAACCAATCTGAATACCCTTGTGTGCAGTATGAGCCAGATTTACACTGCACTGTTTCTAATAAGCCATCTATATTTAGTAACAGGGCGGTAGTGGTTCATAACCAGGCAACACGCAGTACCTGATGACATCGGGCTCCAGCATTGCTGCCTGCACCGGCATGGGCACGGCGAGGAGATTCGCGCAAGAGGCAGCGGCGCCAAGAAGAGCCAGCCCTGAAACAGCTCTCCTCCCGGACACCCCGCACACTGCTCTGAATCCGCGGCATGTCGACCTGGTCGCCTTCGGTTCCAGTGGATGCGGGCGTCTGATTGGATTGGAAACGCCCAAGAACGAGGTCAGTTTGAGTCTTTGAGATGAGATTCCCATAGAGAGAGAGGATCAAATCTGTTTGGAGGGAGAGAGAGAGGATTTGTTCGTGTTATGCGTTAGTACCTGGGACTAGGAGACGGAGAGGCGCACGGGAATGGATTGGGGAATTTTACGTGCGGTGCAGACTCCATTGTAAAGGTCAGGATAAGGCAGTGTCGCAGTGGACAAAGGCAAGTGCTTATCTGGCTGCGGATAGAACTGAGAACCGCTCATAGAGAGTAGATAAAATGAAACACCAAATAAAGCAAATATGATCAGATGACCGAGTTGGTCTAAGGCGCCAGATTAAGGCTCTGGTCCGAAAGGGCGTGGGTTCAAATCCCACTCTGGTCAATTATTTTTATTTCTCTGGGTGATTGTATCCATTTTCAAGAAGGTTTAGAACTTTTTACTAATCCTACAACATTCCTAGATTTCTCTTCTGAAAAGATATGAAAAACATATCAAAGATTTTTTTTCACTCATCTAACGCCTTGGCGAATTTATATTTCTCTTGGTGATTGTATCCATTTTCAATAAGGTCTTTTTAGTTAGAACTATTTATTAGTCCCAACATCCCTAGATTTCGCTTCTAAAAAGTATGAAAATCCTTTTCTTTCTCCTTGGTAGTATCGTCCTAAAAACGCAAGAATGATATTTTTTTCTATAACTTTTTTCATTGATCTGACACCTTGGTGATTACAATCAATTTCTCTTCTCAAAAGATCTTAAAAGGGTTTTCTTTCTCCTTGCTACCATCATTTTATAAAAACATAACAACGATACTTTTTCTTGGTCAAAATTGGGGGGGGGGGGGATTCTTACCATTTACACATTGGTGATTATATCTATTTTCAAGAAGGTTTTTTAAGTTGGAACCTTTTATTATTCTCATAACTTTTCTAGTTTTATCTTTTGAAAATATATTGAAACCTTTATCTTTCCCCTTAGTACCATCGCTTTTAATACATAACAACCATTTTTTCCAACATCATGAAGGAGAGGAGCATCAGCCACAATCACATCCAAGATACATGCAATATGCGAAAGTCCAAGGTAGTTTATTTTTCTTAAAAAACAAGTACAAGCTTGGTTTACTAATTGTCTAATCCTTAGTAGAATAGTTAGACGTAGTCACGTCCTCATACAAAAACCTAGACAATTATTGCTCCACCTTATGATGCTGGCGAAGCCAAGGGTCCCCTCCTCCTCTGTCCATTGCTTCGGCGATGGGAGGGGGTGGAGACCGTGGATCGCTGTTTCGGCGCTATAGTTGGGTCTGTTAGGATTATACTTTGGTACCCTGCCGATGGTGATGTTATGAACGTAGCAGAAATTCAAAATTTTCCTACGTGTCACCAAGATCTATCTATGGAGAAACCAGCAACGAGGGGAAGGAGAGTGCATCTACATACCCTTGTAGATCGCTAAGCGGAAACGTTCAAGAGAACGGGGTTGAAGGAGTCGTACTCGTCGTGATCCAAATCACCGGAGATCCTAGTGCCGAACGGACGGCACCTCCGCGTTCAACACACGTACAGCCCGATGACGTCTCCCATGCCTTGATCCAGCAAGGAGAGAGGGAGAGGTTGAGGAAGACTCCGTCCAGCAGCAGCACAACGGCGTGGTGGTGATGGAGGAGCGTGGCAATCCTGCAGGGCTTCGCCAAGCACCGCGGGAGAGGAGGAGGGAGAGAGGTAGGGCTGCGCCAGGGAGAGGTGAAACTCATGTGTTGGCAGCCCCAATACCCTCAAGTATATAAAGGGGGAGAGGGAGGGCTGCGCCCCCACCTAGGGTTCCACCCCTAGGGGCGGCGGCCAGCCCAAACCCATCTAGGGTGCGGCCAAGGGGGGGAGAGGGGAAACTTGCCCCCCAAGTTAGGTGGGTGCACCCCCTCCCCCAAACCCTAGGCGCCTTGGGCCCTTGTGGGGGGGGCGCACCAGCCCACCTGGGGCTGGTACCCTCCCACACTTGGCCCATGCAGCCCTCCGGGGATGGTGGTCCCACTTGGTGCACCCCCGGTGTAACGCCCTCGATGCGGCTATATCTCCCACGTGTCGAAGCACGACTTAGAGGCATAACCGCATTGAAAGCAATGTCGCAAGAGAGGTAATCTTCACACAACCCATGTATTACATAAGGGAAAGAGATACATAGTTGGCTTACAGTCGCCACTTCACACAGTACATAAATAAACATCCATCATTCAGTTTACACTCAAGGTCCGACTACGGAACCAAAATAGAACAAGACTACCCCAAATGCAACACAGATCCCCGATCGTCCCAACTGGACTCCACTACTGATCGTCTGGAAATGAAACATAGTAACGACCAAGGGCCTCATCAAATTCCCACTTCAGCTCAGTTGCGCCATCTGCGCTGGTATCATCGGTACCTGCATCTGTTTTGGTAGAATCTGTGAGTCACGGGGACTCAGCAATCTCACACCCGCGAGATCAAGACTATTTAAGCTTAAGGGAAGGCTGGTGTAATGAGGTGGAGCTGCAGCAAGCGACTAGCATATATGGTGGCTACGATCGCAAAAGAGAGCGAGAAGAGAAGCAAGGCACGGTCGTGAAGCTAGTAGCGATCAAGAAGTGATCCTAGAGCAACCTGCGTCAAACATAACTCCAACACCGTGTTCACTTCCCGGACTCCGCCGAGAAGGGACCATCACGGTTACACACGCGGTTGATGTATTTTAATTAAGGTCAACTTCGGGTTTTCTACAACCGGACATTAACAAATTCCCATCTGCCTCATAACCGCGGGCATGGCTTTCGAAAGATAATACCCTGCAGGGGTGTCCCAACTTAGCCCATCACAAGCTCTCACGGTCAACGAAGGAATAAACCTTCTCCCGGGAAGACCCGATCAGTCTCGGAATCCCGGTTTGCATGACATTTCGACAATGGTAAAACAAGACCAGCAAAGCCGCCCGATTGTGCCGACAAATCCCGATAGGAGCTGCACATATCTCGTTCTCAGGGCACATCCGGATGAACACTACGTACGGAAACCGAGGATACCCCAAGTTGCCTCAGGGCGGCACCGCAAGTGGCTCTAGTTTGGACCAACACTCAGAGGAGCATTGGCCCGGGGGGGTAATAAAGATGACCCTTGGGCTCGCGAAAACCCAAGGGAAAAAGGCTTAGGTGGCAAATGGTAAAACCAAAGTTGGGCCTTGATAGAGGAGTTTTATTCAAAGCGAACTGTCAAGGGGGTCCCATAAATCACCCGACCGCGTAAGGAACGCAAAATCAAGGAACATAACACCGGTATGACGGAAACTAGGGTGGCAAGAGTGGAACAAAACACCAGGCATAAGGCCGAGCCTTCCACCCTTTACCAAGTATATAGATGCATTAATTAAAACAATAGATATTGTGATATCCCAAAATATTTGTGTTCCAACAAGGAACAAACTTCATCTTCACCTGCAACTAGCAACGCTATAAGAGGGGCTGAGCAAAGCGGTAACATAGCCAATCAACGGTTTGCTAGGAAAGGATGGTTAGAGGTTGACATGGCAATATGGGTGACATGATATAGCAAGTGGTAGGTATCGCATAGGCATAGCAAAAGAGCGAGCATCTAGCAAGCAAAGATAGAAGTGATATCGAAGGTATGGTCATCTTGCCTGCAAGGTTCTCAGAGTTGTCGAAGGCTTGATCCTCGTAGGCGTTCTCAACAGGTTCCTCGTTCACATACTCGTCTCCCGGCTCTACCCAAAGCAAGAACACAAGCAACGGAACCACAATCAAACAAGGAACAATGCACAAGCAATATGATGCAATACATGACATGCGATGCGAGATGTGATATGCAATGCATATGTGTGCTCCGGGAGGAAAATGATGAATCGGGCATCAACTTGGCAAACCAAGTATGCCGCTGGAAAGATGAGATGATTTCGGTTGAAATCGATATAAAGATCACCGGAATCGGATGCACGGTTTGCAAATGACAAGCAAAACAAGAATGCGCGAAATCTGCGTTTAACAGCACGATGCTACTTAGCATGCAACAAGAAACTATGCTACAGCACCCCAACATGCAAACAAAGCATATGACAGTGATCTACAGGAGATGCTTAACAAAAGAGGAACACTGAGCTACGGCTAAATCACATCATAATAGGTTCAAACAAGCATGGTGAAAGTGCAAAAAATATCAGGTTCACAGACTTGGTGAAAATACTAGTGTGCCAGAAATTAACATCAGGAAGGCATGTTTAGAGCAAGCAAACAACAAGCTACAGGAACTTATAATAGCAAAACAAGGCATGACATGATTCTACTCAAAGCATAGATCAAAAGTCTCTTACTGACCATAAGCCAAAAAGGACCATAAGAAATGATGGCACCCATGTAAACATAGCAAGTTTTATTAACAGTTCCAGACTTAGTGAAATTTCAGGACATGGCAAAAACAGATTCAACATGGCATCTTTACAAGCTTGATTAACTCACTACCAGGCATATCATGGCATGGAACAAGTACTAGCATGAAGTAGGCATGAAAAAGAAGCTATCCTTGTGCAAAACAACCTCATAGCATGCTTGGGAATAAACCACACAAAATGACAAGACAACATCATGATGTAAAATGACATGTTCATGAACTTGCTCAAATGCAGAAACTAATGCCACCACTGGATTGGTGGGATTTTTCTACCCCAAAAACATATATAATATGTTAGGGTTGCTGTAGAAAAATATTCACAAGTGCATTAAGTTAAAACCTGCCTAAAATGGTAATTGACAGAAATGGCATTTTCCATAATTGGAAACGTCCAGAAAAGGACTTGCGCGAAATGGAAAGGTACTACATGCCAGAAATGGTATATTCGCAGGAACAGAAATAAAACACTTAATAAAAATAAAAATAGACAAATAAATAAATAAAATAAAGAAACAGACATGCTAAGAGTGTATGGCAGGTGGGGCCACCCTGTCATACGCACAGTGCAAGAAATGGATTAAAAAAGGGGGGTTAATATGCAGCCGCGAGGGATCGAACCCGGGTCTCCCCGGTGTGGCTCTGCTACTGCAACAACTGGGCTAGGCGGGCGCTGCTGACAGGGGAAGGGCTTCGGCCCCTTTAGAAAGGCGCCAGGTCGTGCAACTGCGTTGCAAAAGGAGAGGACGACGGCGCCGGCGAGGGCAATGGCGGCAACCAGTGGGCACAGGGCCTCCGGCGGCCGTGCGGAAAGGGAAAATAAGACGCGCGCAACTACGAGGGAAAGCAGGGGCGCTCGAGCTCGAGCAGTTGCTCGACTCGGGGCCATGGTGTCCGTGGCGAGCGGCAGAGGGACTCGCCGGAGCTGCGGGAGGCTTGCAGGGTGCGCGCGAAGGCGTAAGCGAGTGCGCGAGCGCGCTACGGGAGCACGAAGAGGGGGAACCGGAGCGGGGACACGCAAAACACGCTGGGGTTGCACCGCACTGCACCAACAAATTCAGAAACGCCGGAGCACTGCGAGCGCGGGAAAGACACGGATCGGACGCGCCCTACGGTTGCCTAAATGCCAGGGAAAGGATGGGAGAGGGAGGTGCATTACCCAGGTCACCCAAGGACACGGAGTAGTCGATGAAGACGAGCTGCCGGCGACGTGGTGGCTGAATCGTGGCGCGTTTTCTGACCGAGAGGTAGAAGGAAGCAAGGGACGTCGATGAACTCGTCGTCCGGGCACCATACTCGACGTCGTGGAAGGAGACGACGGCGAGGAAGAAGATGGACACGAACTGCGGGGTTTGGAGTGGCCGGAGAGCACGCCGGCGACGAGGCGCGCTCCCAGGTGCGCTCGGGACGGGGCGGAAGCGGCAGATCTGGTGGCTAAACTCACCTGGAAACGGCGGCGGCGGACGAGGGAAACCCTAGGCGACGCAAGGGACACGGGAGCTGGGGCTTAAAAGGGCTAGGGCGAGCGGACGAGCTCACGCGCGCTCGTGCTCGCGGTCCCCATGGCGACGGCGAGAGGAGAGGGAAAAGGTGGGTGCGGGAAACAGGGGAGGCGCTGATGAGCGGGGCCGACCTATCCACGTGTCGAGGGTCTAGCGGGGGTGCACACTCGCGTGGGTGAGAAAAGATGAGGGCGCGAGCGGGCTGGCTGGCGCTCTGGCTGGGCTGGCTGGCTGTGCGGGGCGCTAGCTGGGCCGGCCTAGGAGGCCGAGGCCCAGGGGGGCTGCTGCGGCTGCTGTTGCTTCATTTCTATTTAAATAAACATAAATAGAAACAGAAAATCTCAGGAAAAAGGGAGAGGAGATAGAGCATAAATAAAATACTCTCCAACTCCTGGAATTATCCACTATTTTAATAAATTGCATTGGGCATTTTTAGAGGTAGAAAAATAAGACAAGTTTGAAATATTTTCAAACTTGTGTCATTTTTGAACCTGACCAAAACAACTTCAAATAAGGATATCTTTGGCAGAGAGGTTTAGGGCAAGGAGCAAGATTTACAGGGAGAAGATGAACATTAATAGAGAAAGAAAAATAGCACTTGATAAGAGAAGGAAGGAGGAGTAATGATGGTGCCATGGTTGAAAGGGGGGGACAAGGTCATGCCCATGATGCTCATGGCAACAACATGAATGACAACATGCAACATGAGATGGCATGAGATGAAGATGCACTATATGATGAGGATGAATGCAAAATGACAAGAAGCACAAATGCAAAATGGCTAAAAAGGAAATGACAAAGAAAGAATAAAACCACACATAACCAAAACAAGATGAGGCCAAACATGATAAACCCCACAAGAAATGGATGAAGGTCAAGTTGATATATTGCCAAAAATGGACATGTTACATCTGGGGTGTTACAACTCTCCTCCACTACAAGAGGATCTCGTCCCGAGATCTAGGACTGAAAGAACTCCGGATATTCGGAACGGAGGTGATCCTCACGCTCCCAGGTGGCTTCTCGGTCGGAATGGTGTGACCACTTCACTTTCAGGAATTTGATTGACTTGTTGCGAGTCTTGCGCTCGGTTTCTTCAAGAATAGCAACGGGGTGCTCATGATAAGAGAGATCTTCTTGGAGGTCAATTTCTTCAAAGTTGATAGTGCGTTCAGGAATCTTGAAGCACTTGCGGAGCTGTGACACGTGAAACACATCGTGCACGTTTGCAAAGTTGGATGGAAGCTCAAGTTGATAGGCGAGATCGCCTCTTTTGCCAATGATCTTGAAAGGACCCACGTATCTAGGGGCAAGCTTCCCTTTGATACCGAAGCGACGAGTGCCTTTCATTGGAGAGACGCGGAGGTAGACATGGTCTCCGATTTCAAAAGCCACATCACGGTGCTTGTCATCATAATAGCCCTTCTGGCGCGATTGCGCGGCTTTGAGATTCTCACGAATGACTTTGCACATTTCTTCGGCTTCTGTGATCAAGTCGTTGCCAAGAAGTTGGCGTTCACCTGTCTCGGACCAATTGAGAGGAGTACGGCACTTTCTGCCATAGAGAATTTCGAATGGGGCCTTGCCCGAACTCGCTTGGAAGCTGTTGTTGTAGGAGAACTCGGCATATGGAAGACAATCTTCCCACTTCATGCCAAAGGAAATGACACAAGCCCTGAGCATATCTTCAAGGATTTGATTGACTTGCTCGACTTGGCCACTAGTTTGAGGATGGAAAGCTGTGCTGAAACGAATGTTGGTGCCCATGGCCTTCTGAAAGGAGTCCCAGAACTTAGAAGTGAAAATGCTTCCACGGTCTGAAGAGATCAATTGTGGAATACCGTGCAAGGAGACAATTCTGGAGGTGTATAGCTCTGCCAGCTGAGCTGCTGTGATAGATTCTTTGATAGGAAGAAAATGAGCCACTTTAGTAAGCTTGTCAATGACAATGAAGATAGCATCATTTCCACGCTTGGACTTAGGAAATCCAGTCACGAAGTCCATCTCGATGTGCTCAAACTTCCATTCTGGAATAGCAAGAGGTTGGAGGAGACCAGCTGGTCGTTGGTGTTCTGCTTTCACCCTTCTGCAGACATCACATTCATTCACGAATTGAGCAATTTCTCGCTTCATTCGAGTCCACCAATACGACTGCTTGAGGTCATGGTACATCTTTGTACTTCCAGGATGAATGGATAGAAGAGAATTGTGTGCCTCATTCATGATGACTTTTCTCAGATCGCCTTTAGGAACCACAATACGATCCTCGAAGAAAAGAGTATCTTTGTCATCCAAGCGATAGCACTTGTATTTGGGAATGCCCTTGTCAATACAACGTTTCACTTTCTTCACCATGGTATCCAGGAGTTGTGCCTCACGAATTTGATCTTCCAAAGAAGGAGAGACTATGAGGTTGGCAAGAAATCCTTGAGGAACAACTTGAAGATTCAGCTTGCGGAAAGCTTCACAAAGACCCGGTTGGAAGGGCTTGAGAATTAAGCTGTTGCAATAAGCCTTTCTACTCAAAGCATCTGCAATCACATTCGCCTTGCCAGGAGTATATTCAATACTTGGATTGTACTCTTGAATCATTTTGACCCATCGAGTTTGCCTGAGGTTGAGGTTTGGTTGAGTGAAGATATACTTTAGACTCTTGTGATCGGTGAAAATGTCCACTTTCCTTCCCAACAAGAGATGTCTCCATGTTATCAATGCATGGACAACTGCCGACAACTCAAGATCGTGAGTGGGGTAGTTCTTTTCGTTGGGCTTCAACTGACGAGAGGTATAGGCCACAACTTTCTTCTCTTGCATTAACATGGCACCGAGACCTTGAAGAGAAGCATCACAGAATACTTCGAATGGCTTGGATTCATCAGGAGGAGTCAAGACAGGAGCTTTGACTAGATTCTCTTTGAGGGTGTTGAAAGCGACATCACACTCAGGCGTCCAGACATACTTGACATGCTTCTGGAGGAGGTTGGAAAGAGGCTTTGCAATCTTAGAGAAATTCTCAACGAATCTTCGGCAATAGCTTGCAAGACCAAGAAAACTGCGGAGCTGCTTGACATTCTGAGGAGGTTCCCAATTCAGAACCGCAGAAACCTTCGCCGGATTAACAGCGATGCCCTTGGCGGAGATGATATGACCAAGATAAAGAACTTCATCAAGCCAGAACTCACATTTGGAAACTTCGCATAGAATTGATGCTCTCTGAGCTTGTCGAGCACCAATCGCAAATGTTTGGCATGATCCTGCTTGTTCTTGGAGAAGACCAAAATATCATCGAGATACACCAAGACGAAATCATTGGTGTAGGGGTTGAAGATAAAGTTCATCATTCGAGAGAATGTTGGAGGAGCATTGATAAGGCCGAAAGACATGACAGTATATTCATAAGAACCAAAGCTTGTTCTGAATGCTGTCTTGGGAATATCTTGTTCACGAATGCGAATCTGATGATAACCCATACGGAGGTCAAGCTTGGAGAATACTTTAGCACCTTTGAGCTGCTCGAATAGCTCACTGATGTTGGGAAGTGGATACTTGTTCTTGATTGTCTTCTTGTTCAATGGACGGTAATCGACGCAAAGTCGGTCCGTGCCATCCTTCTTCTGGACAAAAAGAACTCCACATCCCCATGGAGATGAACTCGGTCTGATCAAACCCAGACGCTCTTGTTCATCGAGCTGCTTCTTCAATTCTTTCAGCTCCTTGGGTCCAAGCTTGTAAGGACGCTTGCAAATGGGTTCAGTACCAGGCTCAAGATCGATAACGAATTCGACTGGCCGATGAGGAGGCATACCCGGAAGCTCTTCTGGAAAGACACCTTGGTACTCACAAACGACTGGAATCTGAGAGATAGCATCCAACTCGCCCTTCTCATTGAGAGAAAACAACTGAATGGTTTCGTCACGAGCGGCATAGATGATAACATCCTCAGAAGAGTGTGTCAATTGAATCTGCCTGGCAGCACAATCAAGTTGAGCTTTGTGCTTAGAAAGCCAGTCCATACCAAGAATTAGATTAATATCCGAGTCACCAAGGACAATTGGAGAAGACAGAAATCTATAGTCGCCCATCTTGATAGAAACATCTGGGACACAATTATTAGATGTCATTTGCTTACCCGGGGACACAATCTTCAACGGGACAGGAATCTTTTCCGTCACAAACTCATGCTTGGCAACAAAAGGTCTTGAAATGAAAGAAAGCGATGCACCAGTATCAAATAAGACTTTTGCAGGAATATCATTAACTGAGAGATTACCCATTATCACATCTGAAGAATCCTCTGCCTGAGCTGCATTCATCATGTTCACCTTTGCATGCTTCGGATTATGCTTGACCACTGCATTGCTTGAAGATCTCACAGGAGGAGGAGGCGGAAGGCGCCTTTGGTTGAAGCATTTGTTCGCATAGTGACCTTTTTGTTGACACTTGTTGCAGGTCACCTCTGAGAGAGGACGGTGATAAGGAGCATTTGACCTTGGAGCTTGAGGCTGAGACTTGTTCTGGTAGCTTGGGTTGGGTGGGTGGGAAGATTCACGACCACCTGAGTTCTTCTGTTGATAAGGCTGACGGAACGGAGGAGGAGGAAGGTAGAACTTTTGCTGCTTAGCTGCACCTTGAGAGGAAGAAGAAGACTGAACTGCATCCCTGATTCTCTTCTTTGAAGCCTCACACTTGAGCTGAGCACCTTCTTGCTTGAGTGCCATATTGTAGAATTGATCAAACTGAGTAGGCTCAACAAGAACGAGAGCTAACTGCAGATCCTCTCTAAGGCCACCTCTGAATTGGTAGATCATATTCTTTTCATCAGGAACTGTTTGTTGTATTCGTACACTGACATGTTGCCTTGCTTGAGATTGCGGAACTCCTCACGCTTGCTCTCAACAACACTGGTAGGAATGTGGTGAGCTTTAAAGTCCCGACAGAAATCAGTCCAAGTAATCACTCGACCTCCTCTGGAATCCTTGTATTGCTGGAACCAATCAGCTGCTTGATCCTTGAGCTGAAAAGACGCGAACTTGACGTAGTCCTCAGGTCTGACATTGTTGCATTCGAAATGCTTGTTGATATCCACGAGCCAATCGTCGGCGTTTGTGGCCTCGACACAGTAGCTGAAAGACTTTGGCTGATTTGCAAGGAACTGGTTGAGGGTAGGGAACTGAGACTGATGGTAGAACTGCCCTTGACCTTGATTCCCTTGGTTGCCTTGGCCTTGGTTACGCTCTTGCATCAGCTGAATCAACAACTGAGCGTTGGCGTTAGTGGTTGCCATCAAAGTTTGCCATGCCTCTAGAGGAGGAGGTGGAGGTGGAGGGTTCGCCTGACTCCCATCACTGCGTTCCGGATTCTGACGCGTTGGCGGAGCCATCCTGAAGAGGGTGACATCCATTACCATCTTGATAGACAGATAGACAAGTTGAATCAACGGATAGAAATTGCAACATATAGTCTTCACAATAAACATTCGAACATGGATGAACGAATGAATTCCAAAGTAAACATCACGTCCATTAAGGTGAGAAGCCACTTGATAAGAGATTGATGAATGAAAATAAAAACAAAGGTATGAATGGAACAGATAAGTGGTAAGGATTACCCAATCACAAACCAAATATCTGTGGGAAGAAGTGCTAGAGCTACTTGAATCCCACCTATAAACTCCCGAAACTTTCCGGTTATGCAATCAGGTGTTGGGGATACAGGGGAAGCAATATATCTCACCCAAACTAACAATCCCTACATCCAGCTGTATCCATCCGTCAACACATAACCAAGAAACCTTCGGAAATCGTGTACCTCAACCTTCGAAAAGCATCCGTTATACGAGTCATGGCAATACTCCCGTACTCACCTCAGTACTGGGTTATCGGGGTTATCTCACCAACAATTGCATAAAAGAGATTTTCGATGTCGGCGTACTAAACTCAGGTATTCCAGAACTGCAACGATAAAATTATGACGACAACACCTCAGAGCTCAACTCCCCGGGACACTTCCACTAAACCCCTGACAGGAGGCACCAAGACAATGTTCTCATCATAAAACCATCGGAACAATTCCAAGATACCCGCGTGATCCTAAAAAAAATTAGTGAAATTTGAGAAGAGAAAAGTCAAAACTTCTACGTCAGGAGACCTCACCAGAGCGACGAAGGGACTGAGGAGTAAAAGAATTCCTAACTCTCCGATATATATAATCCTAAATGACTCAAAACATTTTTTCTAGACACAACTCGGCCGCTAAAAACGATCAAGCAGTGGGGCTCCTAAGGTCGGGGAAGGCTCTGATTACCAACTTGTAACGCCCTCGATGCGGCTATATCTCCCACGTGTCGAAGCACGACTTACAGGCATAACCGCATTGAAAGCAATGTCGCAAGAGAGGTAATCTTCACACAACCCATGTATTACATAAGGGAAAGAGATACATAGTTGGCTTACAGTCGCCACTTCACACAATACATAAATAAACATCCATCATTCAGTTTACACTCAAGGTCCGACTACGGAACCAAAATAAAAGAAGACTACCCCAAATGCCAACACAGATCCCCGGTCGTCCCAACTGGACTCCGCTACTGATCGTCTGGAAATGAAACATAGTAACGACCAAGGGCCTCATCAAATTCCCACTTCAGCTCAGTTGCGCCAGCTGCGCTGGTATCATCGGTACCTGCATCTGTTTTGGTAGAATCTGTGAGTCACGGGGACTCAGCAATCTCACACCCGCGAGATCAAGACTATTTAAGCTTAAGGGAAGGCTGGTGTAATGAGGTGGAGCTGCAGCAAGCGACTAGCATATATGGTGGCTACGATCGCAAAAGAGAGCGAGAAGAGAAGCAAGGCACGGTCGTGAAGCTAGTAGCGATCAAGAAGTGATCCTAGAGCAACCTGCGTCAAACATAACTCCAACACCGTGTTCACTTCCCGGACTCCGCCGAGAAGGGACCATCACGGTTACACACGCGGTTGATGTATTTTAATTAAGGTCAACTTCGGGTTTTCTACAACCAGACATTAACAAATTCCCATCTGCCTCATAACCGCGGGCACGGCTTTCGAAAGATAATACCCTGCAGGGGTGTCCCAACTTAGCCCATCACAAGCTCTCAAGGTCAACGAAGGAATAGACCTTCTCCCGGGAAGACCCGATCAGTCTCGGAATCCTGGTTCGCATGACATTTCGACAATGGTAAAACAAGACCAGCAAAGCCGCCCGATTGTGCCGACAAATCCCGATAGGAGCTGCACATATCTCGTTCTCAGGGCACATCCGGATGAACACTACGTACGGCAACCGAGGATACCCCAAGTTGCCTCAGGGCGGCACCGCAAGTGGCTCTAGTTTGGTCCAACACTCAGAGGAGCATTGGCCCGGGGGGGTAATAAAGATGACCCTTGGGCTCGCGAAAACCCAAGGGAAAAAGGCTTAGGTGGCAAATGGTAAAACCAAAGTTGGGCCTTGCTGGAGGAGTTTTATTCAAAGCGAACTGTCAAGGGGGTCCCATAAATCACCCGACCGCGTAAGGAACGCAAAATCAAGGAACATAACACCGGTATGACGGAAACTAGGGTGGCAAGAGTGGAACAAAACACCAGGAATAAGGCCGAGCCTTCCACCCTTTACCAAGTATATAGATGCATTAATTAAAACAATAGATATTGTGATATCCCAAAATATCCGTGTTCCAACAAGGAACAAACTTCATCTTCACCTGCAACTAGCAACGCTATAAGAGGGGCTGAGCAAAGCGGTAACATAGCCAATCAACGGTTTGCTAGGAAAGGATGGTTAGAGGTTGACATGGCAATATGGGTGACATGATATAGCAAGTGGTAGGTATCGCAGCATAGGCATAGCAAAAGAGCGAGCATCTAGCAAGCAAAGATAGAAGTGATATCGAAGGTATGGTCATCTTGCCTGCAAGGTTCTCAGAGTTGTCGAAGGCTTGATCCTCGTAGGCGTTCTCAACAGGTTCCTCGTTCACGTACTCGTCTCCCGGCTCTACCCAAAGCAAGAACACAAGCAAGGGAACCACAATCAAACAAGGAACAATGCACAAGCAATAAGATGCAATACATGACATGCTATGCGAGATGTGATATGCAATGCATACGTGTGCTCCGGGAGGAAAATGATGAACCGGGCATCAACTTGGCAAACCAAGTATGCCGCTGGAAAGATGGGATGATTTCGGTTGGAATCAATATAAAGATCACCGGAACCGGATGCACGGTTTGCAAATGACAAGCAAAACAAGAATGCCGCGAATCTGCGTTTCACAGCACGATGCTACTTAGCATGCAACAAGAAACTATGCTACAGCACCCCAACATGCAAACAAGGCATATGACAGTGACCTACAGGAGATGTTTAACAAAAGAGGAACACTGAGCTACGGCTAAATCACATTATAACAGGTTCAAACAAGCATGGTGAAAGTGCAAAAAATATCAGGTTCACAGACTTGGTGAAAATACTAGTATGCCAGAAATTAACATCAGGAAGGCATGTTTAGAGCAAGCAAACAACAAGCTACAGGAACTTATAATAGCAAAACAAGGCATGACATGATTCTACTCAAAGCATAGATCAAAAGTCCCTTACTGACCATAAGCCAAAAAGGACCATAAGGAATGATGGCACCCATGTAAACATAGCAAGTTTTATTAACAGTTTCAGACTTAGTGAAATTTCAGGACATGGCAAAAACAGATTCAACATGGCATGTTTACAAGCTTGATTAACTCACTACCAGGCATATCATGGCATGGAACAAGTACTAGCATGGAGTAGGCATGAAAAAGAAGCTATCCTTGTGCAAAACAACCTCATAGCATGCTTGGGATAAACCACACAAAAATGACAAGACAACATCATGATGTAAAATGACTTGTTCATGAACTTGCTCAAATGCATAAACTAATGCCACCACTGGATTGGTGGGATTTTTCTACCCCAAAAACATATATAATATGTTAGGGTTGCTGTAGAACAATATTCACAAGTGCATTAAGTTAAAACCTGCCTAAAATGGTAATTGACAGAAATGGCATTTTCCATAATTGGAAACGTCCAGAAAAGGACTTGCCCGAAATGGAAAGGTACTACATGCCAGAAATGGTATATGTGCAGGAACAGAAATAAAACACTTAATAAAAATAAAAATAGACAAATAAAATAAATAAAAATAAAGAAAACAGACAGGCTAAGAGTGTATGACAGGTGGGGCCACCCTGTCATACGCACAGTGCAAGAAATGGATTAAAAAAAGGGGGGGTTAACATGCAGCCGCGAGGGATCGAACCCGGGTCTCCCCGGTGTGGCTCTGCTACTGCAACCACTGGGCTAGGCGGGCGCTGCTGATAGGGGAAGGGCTTCGGCCCCTTCAGAAAGGCGCCAGGTCGTGCAACTGCGTTGCAAACGGAGAGGACGACGGCGCCGGCGAGGGCAACGGCGGCAACCAGTGGGCACAGGGCCTCCGGCGGCCGTGCGGAAAGGGAAAATAAGACGCGCGCAACTACGAGGGAAAGCAGGGGCGCTCGAGCTCGAGCAGTTGCTCGACTCGGGGCCATGGCGTCCATGGCGAGCGGCAGAGGGACTCGCAGGAGCTGCGGGAGGCTTGCAGGGTGCGCGCGAAGGCGTAAGCGAGTGTGCGAGCGCGCTACGGGAGCACGAAGAGGGGGAACCGGAGCGGGGACACGCAAAACACGCTGGGGTTGCACCGCACTGCACCAACAAATTCAGAAACGTCGGAGCATAGCGAGCGCGGGAAAGACACGGATCGGACGCGCCCTACGGTTGCCTAAATGCCAGGGAAAGGATGGGAGAGGGAGGTGCGTTGCCCAGCTCACCCAAGGACACGGAGTAGTCAACGAAGACGAGCTGTCGGCGACGCGGTGGAGCTCTGAATCGTGGCGCATTTTCTGACCGAGAGGTAGAAGGAAGCAGGGGACGTCGATGAACTCGTCGTCCGGGCACCGTAGTCGACGTCGTGGAAGGAGACGACGGCGAGGAAGAAGATGGACACGAACTGCGGGGTTTGGAGTGGCCGGAGAGCACGCCGGCGACGAGGCGCGCTCCCAGGTGCGCTCGGGACGGGGCGGAAGCGGCAGATCTGGTGGCTAAACTCACCTGGAAACGGCGGCGGCGGACGAGGGAAACCCTAGGCGACGCGAGGAACACGGGAGCTGGGGCTTAAAAGGGCTAGGGCGAGCGGACGAGCTCATGCGCGCTCGTGCTCGCGGTCCCCATGGCGACGGCGAGAGGAGAGGGAAAAGGTGGGTGCGGGAAACAGGGGAGGCGCTGACGAGCGGGGCCGACCTATCCACGTGTCGAGGGTCTAGTGGGGGTGCGCGCTCGCGTGGGTGAGAAAAGATGAGGGCGCGAGCGGGCTGGCTGGCGCTCTGGCTGGGCTGGCTGGCTGTGCGGGGCGCTAGCTGTTGGGTTTCGTAGTAATTTCAAAAAATTTCCTACGCACACGCAAGATCATGGTGATCATATAGCAACAAGGGGAGAGTGTTGTCTACGTACCCTCGTAGAACGAAGCGGAAGCGTTGACGCAACATAGAGGAAGTAGTCGTACGTCCTCCGGTTCAACCGATCCAAGTACCATTACTCCGGCACCTCCGAGTTCTTGACACGCGTACAGCTCGATGACGCACCCTCGATCTCCGATCCAGCAGAGGCGCCGAGGGGGAGTTCCGTCAGCACGACGGCGTGGTGACGATCTTGATGTTCTCCTGTTGCAGGGCTTCGCCTAAGCACCGCTACAATATGACCGAGGTGTAATATCGTGGAGGGGGGCACCGCACACGGCTAAGGAACGATCAA
Source organism: Triticum aestivum (assembly GCF_018294505.1). Lineage (NCBI taxonomy): Eukaryota > Viridiplantae > Streptophyta > Magnoliopsida > Poales > Poaceae > Triticum > Triticum aestivum. The sequence continues at coordinate 225,169,545 of NC_057810.1, read as the reverse complement.
TGATCAACTTGTGTGTTCTAGGGTGCCCCCCTACCCCCGTATATAAAGGAGGGAGGGAGGAGGTGGCCGGCCCTAGGGGGGCGCGCCATGAGGAGGGGGAAACCTACTCCAAGTAGGTTTCCCTCTCTTTTCCTTATCTTATTTGGAGGGGGAAGGAAAGAGTACTAGTATTAGGAAGTAGTACTAGTAGTAGTAATAGGAAGAGGGGGAAGGAGAAAGGAAAGGGGGGGCCGGCCCCCTTCCCCAATTCGGATTGGGCTTGGGGGGGCGCGCCCCCTTCCCTTGCTCCTTCTCTCTTCCTCCTACATGGGCCCAATAAGGCCCATATACCTCCCGGGGGGTTCCGGTAACCTTCCGGGGCTCCAAACTTCTCCGGAACCTTTCCGGTGTCCAAATATATCCGTCCAATATATCAATCTTTATGTCTCGACCATTTCGAGACTCCTCGTCATGTCCGTAATCATATCCGGGACTCCGAACAACCTTCGGTACATCAAAATACATAAACTCATAATATAACTGTCATCGAAACCTTAAGCGTGCGGACCCTACGGTTCGAGAACGATGTAGACATGACTGAGACACATCTCTGGTCAATAACCAATAGCGGGACCTGGATGCCCATATTGGTTCCTACATATTCTACGAAGATCTTTATCGGTCAAACCGCATAACAACATACGTTGTTCCCTTTGTCATCAGTATGTTACTTGCCCGAGATTCGATCGTTGGTATCCAATACCTAGTTCAATATCATTACCGGCAAGTCTCTTTACTCGTTCCGTAATACATCATCTCGCAACTAACTCATTAGTTGCAATGCTTGCAAGGCTTATGTGACGTGCATTACCGAGAGGGCCCAGAGATACCTCTCCGACAATCGGAGTGACAAATCCTAATCTCGAAATACGCCAACCCAACATCTACCTTTGGAGACACCTATAATGCTCCTTTATAATCACCCAGTTACGTTGTGACGTTTGGTAGCACCCAAAGTGTTCCTCCGGCAAACGGGAGTTGCATAATCTCATAGTCATAGGAACATGTATAAGTCATGAAGAAAGCAATAGCAATATACTAAACGATCATGTGCTAAGCTAATGGAATGGGTCATGTCAATCAGATCATTCAACTAATGATGTGACCTCGTTAATCAAATAATAACTCATTGTTCATGGTTAGGAAACATAACCATCTTTGATTAACGAGCTAGTCAAGTAGAGGCATACTAGTGACACTATGTTTGTCTATGTATTCACACATGTATTATGTTTCCGGTTAATACAATTCTAGCATGAATAATAAACATTTATCATGAAATAAGGAAATAAATAATAACTTTATTATTGCCTCTAGGGCATATTTCCTTCAGTCTCCCACTTGCACTAGAGTCAATAATCTAGTTCACATTGCCATGTGATTTAACACCAATATTCATATTTGTATATGATTAACACCCATAGTTCACATCGTCATGTGCCCAACACCCAAAGGGTTTACTAGATTCAGTGATCTAGTTCACATCGCTATGTGATTAACACCCAAGGAGTACTAAGGTGTGACCATGTTTTGCTTGTGAGAGAAGCTTAGTCAACGGGTCTGTCACATTCAGAGCCGTATGTATTTTGCAAATATTCTATGTCTACAATGCTCTGTACGGAGCTACTCTAGCTAATTGCTCCCACTTTCAATATGTATCCAGATTAAGACCTAGAGTCATCTGGATCGGTGTAAAAGTTTGCACCGATGTAACTTTTACAACGAACTCTTTTATCACCTCCATAATCGAGAAACATCTCCTTAGTCCTTACTAAGGATATTCTTGACCGCTGTCCAGTGATCTACTATTAGATCAAAATTGTATTCCCTTGACAAACTCAGAGCAAGGTATACAATATGTCTGGTTCACAGCATAGCATACTTTATAGAACCTATGACTGAGGCATAGGGAATGACTTTTCATTCTCTTTCTATTTTCTGCCATGGTCGGGTCTTGAGTCTTACTCAATTTCACACCTTGCAAAACAGGCAAGAACTCCTTCTTTGACAGTTCCATTTTGAACTATTTCAAAAAAATTATCAAGGTATGTATTCATTGAAAAAATTTATCAAACATCTTGATATATCTATATAGATCTTGATGCTCAATGTGTAAGCAGCTTCACCGAAGTCTTTCTTTGAAAAACTCCTTTCAAAAACTCCTTTATGCTTTACAGAATAATTCTACATTATTTTCGATCAACAATATGTCATTCACATATACTTATCAGAAATGTTGTAGTGCTCCCACTCACTTTCTTGTAAATACAGGCTTCACCGCAAGTCTGTATAAAACTATATGCTTTGATCAACTTATCAAAGCATATATTCCAACTCTGAGATGCTTATACCAGTCCATAGATGGATCGCTGGAGTTTGCATATTTTGTTAACACCTTTAGGATTGACAAAAACTTCTGGTTGCATCATATACAACTCTTCTTTAATAAATCTATTAAGGAATGCAGTTTTGTTTATCCATTTGCCAGATTTCATAAAATGCGGCAATTGCTAACATGATTCGGACAGACTTAAGCATAGATACGAGTGAGAAACTCTCATCGTAGTCAACACCTTGAACTTGTCGAAAACCTTTTGCGACAATTCTAGCTTTGTAGATAGTAACACTACTATCAGTGTCCGTCTTCCTCTTGAAGATCCATTTATTCTCAATTGCTTGCCGATCATCGGGCAAGTCAACCAAAGTCCATACTTTGTTCTCATACATGGATCCCATCTCAGATTTCATGGCTTCAAGCCACTTTACGGAATCTGGGCTCATCATCGCTTCCTCATAGTTCGCAAGTTCGTCATGGTCTAGTAACATGACTTCCAGAACAGGATTACCGTACCACTCTGGTGCGGATCTCACTCTGGTTTACCTACGAGATTTGGTAGTAACTTGATCTAAAGTTACATGATCATCATCATTAGCTTCCTCACTAATTGGTGTAGTAGTCACAGGAACAGATTTCTGTGATGAACTACTTTCCAATAAGGGAGCAGGTACAGTTACCTCATCAAGTTCTACTTTCCTCCCACTCACTTCTTTCGAGAGAAACTCCTTCTCCAGAAAGTTTTCCGAATTTAGCAACAAAAGTCTTGCCTTTCGGATCTGTGATAGAAGGTGTATCCAATAGTTTTCTTTGGATATCCTATGAAGACGCACTTCTCCGATTTGAGTTTGAGCTTATCAGGATGAAACTTTTTCATATAAGCATCGCAACCCCAAAATTTAAGAAAGGACAGCTTAGGTTTCTTGCCAAACCATAGTTCACATGGTGTCGTCTCAACGGATTTAGATGGTGCCCTATTTAACGTGAATGCAGCTGTCTCTAATGCATAACCCCAAAACAATAATGGTAGATCGGTAAGAGACATCATAGATCGCACCATATCTAATAAAGTACGGTTATGACGTTTGGACACACCATTACATTGTGGTGTTCCAGGTGGCGTGAGTAGTGAAACTATTTCACATTGTTTTAACTGAAGGCCAAACTCGTAACTCAAATATTTTACCTCTGCGATCATATCATAGAAACTTTTATTTTCTTGTTACGATGATTCTCCACTTCACTCTGAAATTCTTTGAACTTTTCAAATGTTTCAGACCTTTGTTTCATCAAGTAGACATACTCATATCTGCTCAAATCATCTGTGAAGATCAGAAAATAATGATATGTATCGCGAGCCTCAATATTCATCGGACCACATACATCAGTATGTATGATTTCCAACAAATCTGTTGCTTGCTTCATTGTTCCGGAGAACGGCGTTTTAGTCATCTTGCCCATGAGGCATGGTTCGCAAGCATCAAGTGATTCATAATCAAGTGATTCCAAAATCCCATCAGCATGGAGTTTCTTCATGCGCTTTACTCCAATATGACCTAAACGGCAGTGCTACAAATAAGTTGCACTATCATTATTAACTTTGCATCTTTTGGTTTCAATATTATGATTATGTGTATCACTATGATCGAGATCCAACGAACTATTTTCATTGGGTGTGTAACCATATAAGGTTTTATTCATGTAAACAGAACAACAATTTATTCTCTTACTAAAATGAATAACCATATTACAATAAACATGATCAAATCATATTCATGCTTAACGCAAACACCAAATAACACTTATTTAGGTTCAGCAGTAATCCCGAAAGTATAGGGAGTGTGCGATGATGATCATATCAATCTTGGAACCACTTCCAACACACATCGTCACTTTCACCCTTAACTAGTCTCTGTTTATTCTGCAACTCCCGTTTGAGTTACTAATCTTAGCAACTGGTCCAGTATCAAATACTGTGGGGTTGCTATAAACACTAGTAAAGTACACATCAATAACATGTATATCAAATATACTTATGTTCACTTTGCCATCATTCTTATCTGCCAATCACTTGGGGTAGTTCCGCTTCCAGTGACCAGTCCCTTTGCAGTAGAAGCACTTAGTCTCAGGCTTAGGATCAGACTTGGGCTTCTTCACTTGAGCAGCAACTTGCTTGCCGTTCTTCTTGAAGTTCCCCTTCTTCCCTTTGCCCTTTTCTTGAAACTAGTGGTCTTGTCAATCATCAATACTTGATGCTCTTTCTTGATTTCTACCTTCGTCGATTTCAACATCACGAAGAGCTCGGGAATTGATTTCGTCATCCCTTGCATACTATAGTTCATCACGAAGTTCTAGTAACTTAGTGATGGTGACTAGAGAATTCTGTCAATCACTATCTTATCTGGAAGATTAACTCCCACTTGATTCAAGCGATTGAAGTACCCAGACAATCTGAGCACATGCTCACTAGTTGAGCGATTCTCCTCCATCTTTTAGCTATAGAACTTGTTGGAGACTTCATATCTCTCAACTCGGGTATTTGCTTGAAATATTAACTTCAACTCCTGGAACATCTCATATGCTCCATGACGTTCAAAACGTCCTTGAAGGCCCGATTCTAAGCCATTAAGCATGGTGCACTAAACTATCAAGTAGTCATCATATTGAGCTAGCCAAACGTTCATAATGTCTGCATCTGCTCCTGCAATAGGTCCGTCACCTAGCGGTGCATCAAGGACATAATTCTTCTGTGCAGCAATGAGGATAAACCTCAGATCACGGATCCAATCCACATCATTGCTACTAACATTTTTCAACACAATTTTCTCTAGGAACATATCAAAATAAACATATGAAAGCAACAACGCGAGCTATTGATCTGCAAAATACTACCAGGACTAAGTTCATGATAAATTAAAGTTCAATTAATCATATTACTTAAGAACTCCCACTTAGACAGACATCCCTCTAATCCTCTAAGTGATCACGTGATCCAAATCAACTAAACCATGTCCGATCATCACGTGAGATGGAGTAGTTTCATCGGTAAACATCATTATGTTGATCATATCTACTATATGATTCACGCTCGACCTTTCGGTCTCCGTGTTCCGAGGCCATATTTGTATATGCTTGGCTCGTCAAGTATAACCTGAGTATTCCGCATGCGCAACTGTTTTGCACCCGTTGTATTTGAACGTAGAGCCTATCACACCCGATCATCACGTGGTGTCTCAGCACGAAGAACTTTCGCAACGGTGCATACTCAGGGAGAACACTTCTTGATAATTTAGTGAGAGATCATCTTATAATGCTACCGTCAATCAAAGCAAGATAAGATGCATAAAAAGATAAACATCACATGCAATCAATATAAGTGATATGATATGGCCATCATTATCTTGTGCTTGTGATCTCCATCTCCGAAGCACCTTCATGATCACCATCGTCACCGGCGCGACACCTTGATCTCCATCGCAGCATCGTTGTCGTCTCGCAATCTTATGCTTCCACGACTATCGCTACCGCTTAGTGATAAAGTAAAGCATTACATCAAGATTGCATTGCATACAATAAAGCGACAACCATATGGCTCCTGCCAGTTGCCGATAACTCGGTTACAAAACATGATCATCTCATACAATAAAATTCAGCATCATGTCTTGACCATATCACATCACAACATGCCCTGCAAAAACAAGTTAGACGTCCTCTACTTTGTTGTTGCATGTTTTACGTGGCTGCTACGGGCTTAAGTAAGAACCAATCTCACCTACGCATCAAAACCACAACGATAGTTTGTCAAATAGACTCCGTTTTAACCTTCGCAAGGACCGGGCGTAGCCACACTCGGTTCAACTAAAGTTGGAGAGACAGTCGCCCGCAAGCCATCTATGTGCAAAGCACGTCGAGGGAACCGGTCTCGCGTAAGCGTACGCGTAAGGTTGGTCCGGGTCGTCTCGTCCAACAATACCGCTGAACCAAAGTATGACATGCTGGTAGGCAGTATGACTTGTATCGTCCACAACTCACTTGTGTTCTACTCGTGCATATAACATCAACATAAATAACCTAGGCTCTGATACCACTGTTGGGTTTCGTAGTAATTTCAAAAAATTTCCTACGCACACGCAAGATCATGGTGATGATATAGCAACAAGGGGAGAGTGTTGTCTACGTACCCTCGTAGACCGAAGCGGAAGCGTTGACGCAACATAGAGGAAGTAGTCGTACGTCCTCCGGTTCAACCGATCCAAGTACCGTTACTCCGGCACCTCCGAGTTCTTGACACGCGTACAGCTCGATGACGCACCCTCGATCTCCGATCCAGCAGAGGCGCCGAGGGGGAGTTCCGTCAGCACGACGGCGTGGTGACGATCTTGATGTTCTCCTGTTGCAGGGCTTCGCCTAAGCACCGCTACAATATGACCGAGGTGTAATATCGTGGAGGGGGGCACCGCACACGGCTAAGGAACGATCAATGATCAACTTGTGTGTTCTAGGGTGCCCCCCTACCCCCGTATATAAAGGAGGGAGGGAGGAGGTGGCCGGCCCTAGGGGGGCGCGCCATGAGGAGGGGGAAACCTACTCCAAGTAGGTTTCCCTCTCTTTTCCTTATCTTATTTGGAGGGGGAAGGAAAGAGTACTAGTATTAGGAAGTAGTACTAATAGTAGTAATAGGAAGAGGGGGAAGGAGAAAGGAAAGGGGGGGCCGGCCCCCTTCCCCAATTCGGATTGGGCTTGGGGGGCGCGCCCCCTTCCCTTGCTCCTTCTCTCTTCCTCCTACATGGGCCCAATAAGGCCCATATACCACCCGGGGGGTTCCGGTAACCTTCCGGGGCTCCAAACTTCTCCGGAACCTTTCCGGTGTCCAAATATATCCGTCCAATATATCAATCTTTATGTCTCGACCATTTCGAGACTCCTCGTCATGTCCGTAATCATATCCGGGACTCCGAACAACCTTCGGTACATCAAAATACATAAACTCATAATATAATTGTCATCGAAACCTTAAGCGTGCGGACCCTACGGTTCGAGAATGATGTAGACATGACTGAGACACATCTCTGGTCAATAACCAATAGCGGGGCCTGGATGCCCATATTGGTTCCTACATATTCTACGAAGATCTTTATCGGTCAAACCGCATAACAACATACGTTGTTCCCTTTGTCATCAGTATGTTACTTGCCCGAGATTCGATCGTTGGTATCCAATACCTAGTTCAATCTCGTTACCGGCAAGTCTCTTTACTCGTTCCGTAATACATCATCTCGCAACTAACTCATTAGTTGCAATGCTTGCAAGGCTTATGTGACGTGCATTACCGAGAGGGCCCAGAGATACCTCTCCGACAATCGGAGTGACAAATCCTAATCTCGAAATACGCCAACCCAACATCTACCTTTGGAGACACCTGTAATGCTCCTTTATAATCACCCAGTTACGTTGTGACGTTTGGTAGCACCCAAAGTGTTCCTCCGGCAAACGGGAGTTGCATAATCTCATAGTCATAGGAACATGTATAAGTCATGAAGAAAGCAATAGCAATATACTAAACGATCGTGTGCTAAGCTAATGGAATGGGTCATGTCAATCAGATCATTCAACTAATGATGTGACCTCGTTAATCAAATAATAACTCATTGTTCATGGTTAGGAAACATAACCATCTTTGATTAGCGAGCTAGTCAAGTAGAGGCATACTAGTGACACTATGTTTGTCTATGTATTCACACATGTATTATGTTTCCGGTTAATACAATTCTAGCATGAATAATAAACATTTATCATGAAATAAGGAAATAAATAATAACTTTATTATTGCCTCTAGGGCATATTTCCTTCACTAGCTGGGCCGGCCTGGGAGGCCGAGGCCCAGGGGGGGCTGCTGCGGCTGCTGCTGCTTCATTTCTATTTAAATAAACAGAAATAGAAATAGAAAATCTCAGGAAAAAGGGAGAGGAGATAGAGCATAAATAAAATACTCTCCAACTCCTGGAATTATCCACTATTTTAATAAATTGCATTGGGCATTTTTAGAGGTAGAAAAATAAGAGAAGTTTGAAATATTTTCAAACTTGTGTCATTTTTGAACCTGACCAAAACAACTTCAAATAAGGATATCTTTGGCAGAGAGGTTTAGGGCAAGGAGCAAGATTTACAGGGAGAAGATGAACATTAATAGAGAAAGAAAAATAGCACTTGATAAGAGAAGGAAGGAGGAGGAATGATGGTGCCATGGTTGAAGGGGGGGGGACAAGGTCATGCCCATGATGCTCATGGCAACAACATGAATAACAACATGCAACATGAGATGGCCGAGATGAAGATGCACTATATGATGAGGATGAATGCAAAATGACAAGAAGCACAAATGCAAAATGGTTAAAAAGGAAAATGACAAAGAAAAGAACAAAACCACACATAACCAAAACAAGATGAGGCCAAACATGATAAACCCCACAAGAAATGGATGAAGGTCAAGTTGATATATTGCCAAAAATGGACATGTTACATCTGGGGTGTTACACCCGGGACCCTCCCGGTGGTCCCGGTACGTTACCGATAAAACCCGACACTTTTCCGGTGACCAAAATAGGACTTCCCATATATAAATCTTTACCTCCGGACCATTCCGGAACTCCTCGTGACGTCCGGGATCTCATCCGAGACTCTGAACAACATTAGGTAACCACATACAAACTTCCTTTATAACCCTAGCGTCATCGAACCTTAAGTGTGTAGACCCTATGGGTTCGGGAACCATGCAGACATGACCGAGACGTTCTCCAGCCAATAACCAACAGCGGGATCTGGATACCCATGTTGGCTCCCACATGTTCCACGATGATCTCATCGGATGAACCACAATGTCAAGGACTCAATCGATCCCGTATACAATTCCCTTTGTCTAGCGGTATAGTACTTGCCCGAGATTCGATCGTCGGTATACCGATACCTTGTTCAATCTCGTTACCGGCAAGTCTCTTTACTCGTTCCGTAACACATCATCCCGTGATCAACCCCTTGGTCACATTGTGCACATTATGATGATGTCCTACCGAGTGGGCCCAGAGATACCTCTCCGTTTACCGGGACAAATCCCAGTCTCGATTCGTGCCAACCCAACAGACACTTTCGGAGATACCTATAGTGCACCTTTATAGCCACCCAGTTACGTTGTGATGTTTGGTACACCCAAAGCATCCGTACGGTATCCGGGAGTTGCACAATCTCATGGTCTAAGGAAATGATACTTGACATTAGAAAAGCTTTAGCATTCGAACTACGACTTTGTGCTAGGCTTAGGATTGGGTCTTGTCCATCACATCATTCTCCTAATGATGTGATCCCGTTATCAACGACATCCAATGTCCATGGTCAGGAAACCGTAACCATCTATTGATCAACGAGCTAGTCAATTAGAGGCTTACTAGGGACATGGTGTTGTCTATGTATCCACACATGTATCTGAGTTTCCTTTCAATACAATTATAGCATGGATAATAAACGATTATCATGAACAAGGAAATATAGTAATAATAACTAATTTATTATTGCCTCTAGGGCATATTTCCAACAGTCTCCCACTTGCACTAGAGTCAATAATCTAGTTCACATCGCCATGTGATTAACACTCACAGGTCACATCGTCATGTAACCAACACCCAAGAGTTTACTAGTGTCACTAAACTAGTTCACATCATCATGTGATTAAGACTCAATGAGTTCTGGGGTTTGATCATGTTTTGCTTGTAAGAGAGGTTTTAGTTAACGGGTCTGCAACATTCAGATCCGTATGTACTTCGCAAATCTCTAGGTCATATTGTAAATGCTGCTTCCATGCTCCACTTGGAGCTATTCCAAATGGTTGCTCCACTATATGTATCCGGTTTGCTACTCAGAGTCATTCGGATAGGTGTTAAAGCTTGCATCGATGTAACTCTTTACGTCGAACTCTTTATCACCTCCATAACCGAGAAATATATCCTTATTCCTCTAAGGATAATTTTGACCGCCATCTGGTGATCCACTCCTTGATCACCTTTGTACCCTCTTGCCAGACATGTGGCAAGGCACACATCAGGTGCGGTACTCAGCATGGCATACAGTATAGAGCCTATGACAAAAGCATAGGGGACGACCTTCGTCCTTCCTCTTTCTTCTGCCGTGGTCGAGCTTTAAGTCTTAACATCATACCTTACAACTCAGGCAAGAACTCCTTCTTTGACTGATCCATCTTGAACACCTTCAAGATCATGTCAAGGTATGTGCTCATTTGAAAGTACTATTAAGCATTTTGATCTATCTTATAGATCTTGATGCTTATTGTTCAAGTAGCCTAATTCAGGTTTTCCATTGAAAAACACTTTTCAAATAACCCTATATGCTTTCTAGAAATTCTACATCATTTCTGATCAACAATATGTTTACAACATATACTTATCAGAAATTCTACAGTGCTCCCACTCACCTTTTTGGAAATACAAGTTTCTCATAAACGTTGTATAAACCAAAAATCTTTGATCATCTTATCAAGGTGCATATTCCAACTCCGAGATGCTCCAGTCCATGGAAGGATCGCTGGAGCTAGCATACCTTTTAGCATCCTTAGGATCGACAAAACCTTTTTGATTGTATCACATACAACCTTTCCTTACGAAAACTGGTAAGGAAACTCATTTTGACATCCATCTGCCAGATTTCATAAATGCAGCTAATGCTAACATGATTCCGACGGACTTTAAGCATCGCTACGGATGAGAAAATCTCATCGTAGTCAATTCCTTGAACTTGTGAAAAACTCTTCGCCACAAGTCGAGCTTCATAGATGGTGACATTACCATCCACGTTCGTCTTCTTCTTAAAGATCCATTTATCTCAATGGCTTGCCGATCATTGGGCAAGTCCACCAAAGTCCATGCTTTGTTCTGATACATGGATCCTATCTCGGATTTCATGGCTTCTAACCATTTGTCGGAATTTGGGCCCACCATCGCTTCTCCATAGCTCGTAGGTTCATATATGTCTAGCAACATGACCTCTAAGATAGGAGTGCGTACCACTCTGAAGTAGTACGCGTCCTTGTCGACCTACGAGGTCCGGTAGTGACTTGATCTGAAGCATCATGATCATTATCATCAGCTTCCACTTCAATTGGTGTAGGTGCCACATGTACAACTTCTTGTGCCCTGCTACACACTGGTTGAAGTGATGGTTCAATAACCTCATTAAGTCTCCACCATCCTCCCACTCAATTCTCTCGAGACAAACTTTTCCTTGAGAAAGGACCCGGTTCAGAAACAATCTCTATTGCTTTCGGATCTGAATTAGGAGGTATACCCAACTGTTTTGGGTGTCCTATGAAGATGCATTTTATCTGCTTTGGGTTCGAGCTTATCAACCTGAAACTTTTTCACATAAGCGTCGCAGCCCCAAACTTTTAAGAAACAACAACTTAGGTTTCTCCAAACCACAGTTCAAATGGTGTCGTCTCAACGGATTTACGTGGTGCCCCATTAAAGTGAGTGTGGTTGTCTCTAATGCCTAACCCATGAACGATAGTGGTAATTCGATAAGAGACATCATGGTATGCACCATATCCAATAGGGTGCAACTATGATGTTCGGACACACCATCACACTATGGTGTTCCAAGCGGTATTAATTGTGAAACAGTTTCCACAATGTCTCAATTGTGTGCCAAAGCTCGTAACTCAGATACTCATCTCTATGATCATATCATAGACATTTTATCCTCTTGTCACGATGATCTTCAACTTCACTCTGAAATTACTTGAACCATTCAATAATTCAGACTTTTTTTCATCAAGTAAATATACTCAACATCTACTCGAATCATCTGTGAAGTAAGAACATAACAATATTCACTGCATGCCTCAACACTCATTGGACTGCACACATCAAAAATGTGTTACTTCCAACAAGTTGCTATCTTGTTCCATCTTACTGAAACCGAGGCTTTTCAGTCATCTTGCCCATGTGGTATGATTTGCATATCTCAAGTGATTCAAAATCAAGTGAGTCCAAACGATCCATCTGCATGGAGTTTCTTCATGCGTATACACCAATAGACATGGTTCGCATGTCTCAAACTTTTCAAAAACGAGCGAGTCCAAAGATCCATCAACATGGAGCTTCTTCATGCGTTTTATACCAATATGACTTACATGGCAGTGCCACAAGTAAGTGGTACTATCATTACTATCTTATATCTTTTGGCATGAAAATGTGTATCACTACGATCGAGATTCAATAAACCATTCGTTTCAGGTGCAAGACCATAAGGTATTATTCAAATAAACAGAGTAACCATTATTTTGAATAATCGTATTGCGATAGACATAATCCAATCATGTCTATGCTCAACGCAAACACCAAATTACAATTATTCAGGTTTAATACTAATCTTGATGGTAGAGGGAGCGTGCGATGTTTGATCACATCAAACTTGGAAATACTTCCAACACATATCGTCAGCTCACCTTTAGCTAGTCTCCGTTTATTCCGTAGCTCTTTTATTTCGAGTTACTAACACTTAGCAACCGAACCGGTATCTAATACCCTGGTGCTACTAGGAGTACTAGTAAAGTACACATTAACATAATGTATATCCAATATACTTCTATCGACCTTGCCAGCCTTCTCATCTACCAAGTATCTAGGGTAATTCCGCTCTAGTGACTATTCCCCTTATCACAGAAGCACTTAGTCTCGGGTTTGGGTTCAACCTTGGGTTTCTTCACTGGAGCAGCAGTTGATTTGCCGTTTCATGAAGTATCCCTTCTTGCCCTTGCCCTTCTTGAAACTAGTGGTTTCACCAACCATCAACAATTGATGCTCCTTCTTGATTTCTACTTTCATGGTGTCAAACATCGTGAATACCTCAAGGATCATCATATCTATCCCTGATATGTTATAGTTCATCACGAAGCTCTAGCAGCTTGGTGGAAATGACTTTGGAGAAACATCACTATCTCATCTGGAAGATCAACTCCCACTCGATTCAAGTGATTGTTGCACTCAGACAATCTAAGCACAAGCTCAATGATTGAGCTTTTCTCCCTTAGTTTGCAGGCTAAGAAAATTGTCGGGGGTCTTATACCTCTTGACGTGGGCATGAGCCTGAAATCCCAATTTCAGCCCTCGAAAACATCTCATATGTTCCGCGATGTTTCGAAAACGTCTTTGGTGCCTCAACTCTAAACCGTTTAACTGAACTATCACGTAGTTATCAAAACGTGTATGTCCGATGTTCGCAACCTCCACAAACGACGTTTGGGGCTCAGCACACTGAGCGGTGCATTAAGGACATAAGCTTTCTACTGTCCGCATAATCGCTACTGTCAACTTTCAACTATATTTTCTCTAGGAACATATCTAAACAGTGGAACTAAAGCGCGAGCTTACGACATAATTTGCAAAGATCTTTTGACTATGTTCAGGATAATTAAGTTCATCTTATGAACTCCCACTCAGATAGACATCCCTCTAGTCATCTAAGTGATTACATGATCCGAGTCAACTAGGCCGTGTCCGATCATCACGTGAGACGGACTAGTCATCATCGGTGAACATCTTCATGTTGATCGTATCTGCTATACGACTCATGTTTGACCTTTCGGTCTCTTGTGTTCCGAGGCCATGTCTATACATGCTAGGCTCGTCAAGTCAACCTAAGTGTTTCGCGTGTGTAAATCTGGCTTACACCCGTTGTATGTGAACGTAAGAATCTATCACACCCGATCATCATGTGGTTCTTCGAAACGACGAACTTTCGCAACGGTGCACAGTTAGGGGGAACACTTTCTTGAAATTTTAATGAGGGATCATCTTATTTACTACCGTTGTTCTAAGCAAATAAGATGCATAAACATGATAAACATCACATGCAATCAAAAAGTGACATGATATGGCCAATATCATATTGCTCCTTTTGATCTCCATCTTCGGGGCTCCATGATCATCATCGTCACCGGCATGACACCATGATCTCCATCATCATGATCTCCATCATCGTGTCTCCATGAAGTTGTCTCGCCAACTTATTACTTCTACTACTATGGCTACCGGTTAGCAATAAAGTGAAGTAATTACATGGTGTTGTTCAATGACACGCAGGTCATACAATAAATAAAGACAACTCCTATGGCTCCTGCCGGTTGTCATACTCATCGACATGCAAGTCGTGATTCCTATTACAAGAACATGATCAATCTCATACATCACATATCATTCATCACATTCTTCTTGGCCATATCACATCACATAGCATACCCTGCAAAAACAAATTAGACGTCCTCTAATTGTTGTTTGCATCTTTTACGTGGCTGCTATGGGTTTCTAGCAAGAACGTTTCTTACCTACGCAAAAACCACAATGTGATATGTCAATTGCTATTTACCCTTCATAAGGACCCTTCTCATCGAATCCGATCCGACTAAAATGGGAGAGACTGGCACCCGCTAGCCACCTTATGCAACAAGTGCATGTCAATCGATGGAACCTGTCTCACGTAAGAGTACGTGTAAGGTCGGTCCGGGCCGCTTCATCCCACGATACCGCTGAATCAAGATTGGACTAGTAATGGTAAGCATATTGAACAACATCAACACCCACAACTACTTTGTGTTCTACTCGTGCAAAGAATCTACGCAATAGACCTAGCTCATGATGCCACTGTTGGGGAACATAGCAGAAATTCAAAATTTTCCTACGTGTCACCAAGATCTATCTATGGAGAAACCAGCAACGAGGGGAAGGAGAGTGCATCTACATACCCTTGTAGATCGCTAAGCGGAAGCGTTCAAGAGAACGGGGTTGAAGGAGTCGTACTCGTCGTGATCCAAATCACCGGGGATCCTAGTGCCGAACGGACGGCACCTTCGCGTTCAACACACGTACAGCCCGGTGATGTCTCCCATGCCTTGATCCAGCAAGGAGAGAGGGAGAGGTTGAGGAAGACTCCGTCCAGCAGCAGCACAATGGCGTGGTGGTGATGGAGGAGCGTGGCAATCCTGTAGGGCTTCGCCAAGCACCGCGGGAGAGGAGGAGGGAGAGAGGTAGGGCTGCGCCAGGGAGAGGTGAAACTCATGTGTTGGCAGCCCCAATATCCTCAAGTATATATAGGGGGAGAGGGAGGGCTGCGCCCCCACCTAGGGTTCCACCCCTAGGGGCGGCGGCCATCCCAAACCCATCTAGGGTGCGGCCAAGGGGGGGAGAGGGGAAACTTGCCCCCCAAGTTAGGTGGGTGCACCCCCTCCCCCAAACCCTAGGCGCCTTGGGCCCTTGTGGGGGGGGGCGCACCAGCCCACCTGGGGATGGTCCCCTCCCACACTTGGCCCATGCAGCCCTCCGGGGATGGTGGCCCCACTTGGTGGACCCCCGGGACCCTCCCGGTGGTCCCGGTACGTTACCGATAAAACCCAAAACTTTTTCTGGTGACCAAAACAGGATTTCCCATATATAAATCTTTACCTCCGGACCATTCCGGAACTCCTCATGACGTCCGGGATCTCATCCGGAACTCCGAACAACATTCGGTAACCACATACAAACTTCCTTCATAACTCTAGCGTCATCGAACCTTAAGTGTGTAGACCCTACGAGTTCGGGAACCATGCAGACATGACCGAGACGTTCTCCGACCAATAACCAACAGAGGGATCTGGATACCCATGTTGGCTCCCACATGTTCCACGATGATCTCATCGGATGAACCACGATGTCAAGGACTCAATCGATCCCGTATACAATTCCCTTTGTCTAGCGGTATAGTACTTGCCCGAGATTCGATCGTCGGTATACCGATACCTTGTTCAATCTCGTTACCGGCAAGTCTCTTTACTCGTTCCGTAACACATCATCTCGTGATCAACCCCTTGGTCACATTGTGCATATTATGATGATGTCCTACCGAGTGGGCCCAGAGATACCTCTCTGTTTACCGGAGTGACAAATCCCAGTCTCGATTCATGCCAACCCAACAGACACTTTCGGAGATACCTGTAGTGCACCTTTATAGCCACCCAGTTACGTTCTGACATTTGGTACACCCAAAGCATTCCTACAGTATCCGGGAGTTGCACAATCTCATGGTCTAAGGAAATGATACTTGACATTAGAAAAGCTTTAGCATTCGAACTACGACTTTGTGCTAGGCTTAGGATTGGGTCTTGTCCATCACATCATTCTCCTAATGATGTGATCCCGTTATCAACGACATCCAATGTCCATGGTCAGGAAACCGTAACCATCTATTGATCAACGAGCTAGTCAATTAGAGGCTTACTAGGGACATGGTGTTGTCTATGTATCCACACATGTATCTGAGTTTCCTTTCAATACAATTATAGCATGGATAATAAATGATTATCATGAACAAGGAAATATAGTAATAATAACTAATTTATTATTGCCTCTAGGGCATATTTCCAACAAATGTTGCCACTATGTAGATCAACTATAAGGTTTTCCTACTCCTAGTCCACATCGGCAGCACCATAAAGGAGGGCGGGGATTGTCTTGTCACCGTTCTTCTCGAGTGGTGGGTCTGGTTGTTCCTTCGTGCTATGCAGGTGGTCTTCGAAAGAATCTTCATCGCTCCATGTCTTAGTGTGTGTGGGGGGTGGGGGGCTGGCTTATGGTCTGAAGAGGGTGAACAAATCTAACACAAAAATCTATGCAACTTTTAAGGATTGATAGCACAAGAAGGCTAGGTTGATAATTAAACAATCATGCACGTATAATGAGTAGAACAACGGAAATATAGTGACTTGCATTAAAGTAGGAGACTAAAGTAGATGTTGCAAACATAGCTTGGCACAAGGGTGTTTTTTCGTGTTTTCGATACCTGGCGATATCTTACATCCATGTTGATGGAGGTTTTGAACCAAAAATGTCTACGATTTTGGTTGTGACACCCACCAAGCCGTCAATGAAGCATAACCAATATATTTAATCAGGACTTTCACTTAGAAGCCGTCGGTTGTTCTTCGTCCTAGCCGGCGGAGAGTTGCTGAACCATTGATATGGTATGCCTGGATACCATCGAGGCATCGATTTTTTGATGCTTGATCGGTGGATCACTTCTAGGGAGAATAATTACCATATGATACCTAGTTGTAGGAATCTTCATGTCATCACTAACGTTTTCTTCTCTATTGCGTTCGTTGGAGATTGATGTACCCCTTGCATCTTCATTTTGATCCTGGCTTGTATGTAAGTGCATAAAGTTTTTATTTTGTACCAAGTTCCCCAACAGTGGTATCATGAGTGGTTTTAGAAGTAGATGTAGGTACGATTTAAAAGCACATGGTGATGTGCGGGCATTACACAAATTTTTGTGTGGGGATAAGACCGGATCTTTTATTTGATGGTCTTGTTGCTTCCCTTTAAATTGCATTTTCTTTGTCTTGACAACATAGTGAGACTTTGTTACAAAGGTATGGCTTTTCATGGTCCTTCTACATTGCTCCTGAGTATGTTGGTTATCTGACCAAAGTCATACTCCTGTCTCTTTGGGTTTCACTTTAAATAAGGAAAGATAAATTTGGGCAATACTAAAAAAGATAAATTTGGGCAAAACAAAGGGCTTGTAGATTTTATCTACGAGGGGTCATGCGTATAACAAAGTATAGTATGGGTCTTGAGATTTTCATTAAATCTCATGTTTCATACACTTCAACTATTCAGCTAGCAACTTCAAATAATCATGCTTGATGGTTACGCAAGCACTAAACGGCTTGCAACAGAAACCCTAGCACCACGATAACTTGCAAAACAATTAGAGTTGTCTAACTTGTTTTTGCAGGGTGTGTATGTGATGTGGTACATCCTTCTTCATGGCAATGAGATAATATGAGATGTTATATGATGTGATATATTTTTTGCACGATCTGTGTGACATGGTATGGCACGATGGCAGGAACCATATGATTGTCACTTAACTTAATTCTATGGACCAACGTGTCAAACTTCATGTAATGCAATTATGTCGTTAGCTATGGAGATATCAATAGTTATATTGCAAGTACATGGTGGTGACAAGTTATGCGGCGATGGACCTTGATGCCAGAGTTGTACGTGAAGGAGTTCTCCGGAGAAGAAAGCTTGAAGAAACATGCAATGGCATTTTTTTTGCCACGACAACGTTTTTCCTTAAAACGTCTATCACTTTAGAGTTTTTGAAACTGCTACCATGACATAAAAAACGGCTGCCACGACAGGCTTTTTAGAAAAACATGTGTGAAGACGACGTGGACTTCTCCAGTGAAAGGGGATTTGCCATATCACATTATTATGAATTGTCCGTGATTTTATCCCTTTTTATGCACTATTTGATGCACGATACACGTGTTTTATAGGGTGGTCCCTCACAAAAATATCGAATAGTCAGTGTTCCTCTCAAGTGTAGCACCATCTGGAGCACATGTCATTTCGAGGTGCGCCATGTCACATGAGTATTATAGACTTGTCGTGTATAAGGCTGGTGCGAATGTTCCCCCAAGAAGAAAAGTTGATTTTCACAATAGTTTTGACATCACCTTTAGACATGGTGGCTATGGGATTGCTCAGCCCCAGGCTAGGGAGAAATCCCTGGTCGGCTTGCCGACGCTGGCAGTGGCGGCATCTGCGGATGTCATTTCCTCTTAGAGGCGCTGTCAAGGCCCTTGGTTGTGCCCCTCTTCGAGCTCAGGGGAAACCCTAGGTCTCGTTCCTCCGGACCAGATGGCGACAGTGTCGTCCTCCTTCTTGAAGGCCTATCTTGCTCGCTCGTGGTGTCCCTTGTTTCGGTTCTGTAGATGTTGGTGCCCTTGTTGGTTCGGCATTGCCGCCCTTGGGTCGGGCTTGGTAGGTTTAGCTGTGATGTATCCTCTATTCGGGTCGAGCATCCCTTGTTCCTTTGCTCCGGGCACCATGTTCACACTTGTATGCGTTTGTATCATGTGTTGTACCCCTGTTTGTACTCATTCTTTTCCTTCTATCAATGCAATGATATGCAAGCTTTGCGTATTCGTGAAAATAAGATGAGACTTAGCCATTTGCCTATTCCATTCCAAGGCTTGCTCTATCAACCCTGATACTTCCAAGTTTTATTTCCCCGTTACCATCGAGCAAGTTGCTCCTTCACTCAGAGACGAGCTATTCTATTATTATTTTTCGTTAATTCGAGTCCTTTGCGTCCACTACTCCAGGTGTTTGGATACTAGGCAGCCCCATACTTTCAAGTTCCTGGCACTTTGGAAAAAACTTTTTTTTCTACCGCAATTCAAATTTTGAACTTTTTGAGTACCTTCGATTTTTCTAATCTGGTACTACCGAGCTAGTTGAGTTTTTATTGTGCAATGATAAGATTTCTGCTTTTCTAGTAAATTATATCCCACACCACTTGAGAGTTTGAGCAATTTTACCGAATAATTGAAGGTTTTTCAATGCCAAACTTTACCACCACTTGGACCCCTTTCTTAGTGTTATGTATTTCTTGCTCCAATCGTTGATTCTTTGTGAGATAGAGATACTACGGGTTCTTAAGAGAGTTGATTGAAGATATTTTGAAGATCTCATTCAAGTGACTTTGCTTTTCTTATTACTATTGGAGGGTGTGCACCTCAAATTGAGCATCATTAATTGAGGAGAATACAAGGCTCAAGCCTCAAATCAAGAAAGGATTAGTTTCTTGCATTCAAGGCGAGATCAAACTCATGGAGCTCGTGAGAAAGCAAAGTGGGTCATTTCGAAAGGAAGGAGATTTGTTCAATTCTAAGTGAAAATCACAAGGGGGGGAGCTTGGTTACCACATCAATATTCCAAGATTCAATTTGTGCAGGGAAGGCACAAGGAATGGAGACCAAAATCTCACGAGTCATATAGTTACTATGAGGTATGCCACTCATAATAGCATCTCGTGCACCTTTAACTCATTCTTTGTGCTATGTAAAGACAATGGTGAATATATAATTGTAAAAAAAACTGGTGCTAGATTTTGTATTGCACTTAATGTAGAACTATCTTGGTTCCCAAGACCCTTATGACTAACATGAGAGGCCCCACTTACAAATGGGAACCTAAAGTCAAGGCATGATTCTCCTTTGTTGGAATATTTCTTTGGTGCGTACAATGGGTGATCAATAGTGATTGCACCACTCATGTTACCTAGGAAAAATACATATTCGCCCAGTTCGTCGAGGATTTATCTTCTAAATCAAGTATTTTCTTTGGATATAGTAAGATAAGAAAGGCACTTGGGTTGGGTAATGTGGTTGTAACTAATGATCTATCTATAGAGAATGTTATGCTTGTCAAATCTATACCATAGTATCCTATCCATTATTCAACTTTGTGTGGCTGTCATAATTGCATGTTTACTTTACTTGATGTGACTATGTTTATAAGATATAATCTCAAAATGATCTTTGTTAGACATGTTGAAGGTGATCTATATGGTGTACATTTTCCACAAGAAAAACAAAAGTTAAGCACGTCTAGTGTCCAAGATCAACATTGGATGGCTATGTCATCGCAGGTTAGGCCACATTGGTATGAGAATTTTGAAAAATTCTTCTGAAGGGAGCACATTCTTGAGCTACCGATATTTCTTTTACCAAAGATAGAGTGTGTAGTGCATGCATTTCAAGTAAACAAGTGGGAAAGAAGTATATCACCAAAAGTATCATCACTACCACTACGCACTTAGAGATACTTCATATAAACTTATTTGGTTCTTAGGACCAAAGATTAAACCCACGACACCTCAAGTGATTTGCAACAAAATCTCAGCGCTAACTCAACTTCAACATCTCGACAAATAAAGGAATAACAATGGAACTGAGTTCAAGAACCTTAAGATGGATATAGTTCTTATGGTGAGAGCATCAACCATGAACTTTCTACCCCCTGCCCCCTCCAAAAAACGGTGACACTAGTGCAGAGACCTACTATACAAACAATTTTTAACCCCTTTCCGTGATGACGTTTGGAACCGTCGCCAAGTGAGCGTGGGTGATAGGGGGGTCCTTTCCACACAACCTAGAAACCATCGGAGATAGGCCCTCCTGGCACACAAGCTCGGGCAAAATGAGCTCGTGTGCAATCTGGCGGGGCATCAAAACCCAATTGTTTCCGTTTGTATGTACATCCCACACGGTGAATCCCAGAAAAACACTTTCGTTTGTATGTATATCACACACAATGTTTTGTGTGGAAATGTCTGTGCAAGGTGGCCTAACGCAAACAGTTCTCTGCCGGAAGTCGTGTGTGATTGTTAGTTGATCGAACACGCCTACTTTCTAGAAACCGTGCGGGTTGTTTGAGTTCATCGCCCACGGTGTTGTCTGAGTAACCGTCTGCAATAGAAAACCCAAATAAGCAGGGTAATTATCCTAGTATTGATAATCCATGTACTAATCAAATTGATATTTCTTATAAAACACGCCAGATATTTCATATCTGTATAACAACAACCAGGATTTCATAATCGAATTACATCAGATAGCTTCGGCACTCAGTTACACCATTACACAACAAAACCAAGTTTCACATGCAACATCGAAAACCTTTGGAAAGTAGCATCATACACGGTAAATAGACAAATGAATCTCATCTGGGAAACTGCAGAAGCGGAAGGCAAATATTGAGCCTTTGGTGATGTTGAATGTCCTTACGACTTTAGGCCAATGGCTATGGATAATTGCCTGCCCAACCTTCGTCCTCTTGTGGGTGTTGAATGAAAACCTTCCTCGCCTCTTGACCATGCAGGTGGCTTGAGAGGTAATCATCGGTGAACTGCTTTGAAAAGTACTGAAAACAAAGATATGCACAAATCGATGTTATAAATTTTGAAATGGCACAAGGGGTAAAAACAAGGTAAAAGAATTAGTACCATCCTATAGTTGACTAATGTCTTCTTCATTGTGCAACCTAAGATCTTGTTGTTATTCGTTGCAAGTTTCTTCATCCTAACAATCTTTCTGAGTTTCTTGACTTGACTGATATTCATGGACATCTCATTTCCCCATATGCAAAATGGGTCGAACAGTGGGTCTAAGCCTCTGACAGCGGGACCTACATGTGCAAGACCAAATTGTAAGAAACCTAAATATTAGAATGATTCCTGCAACTGCACAATAATGTGCTATTAGCGAAAGGACCATGCTTGAACAAACCTCGATGGTAAACCGCAGTGTCTCCCATTGTTTCCCTCCAACACACATAAGGAAGATCTTGATCAGGTTAACTCAGAGTTGCCATACTATCAGTAGAATATGTATTGAGTACAGCCAAATTCGATTTATTTCACATGCATAACAATACAAAATTGTACCCACAGCAAATGAAAATCAAATTGCAGAACTGAACCAAATAGTTAAATGGACAGCAGACCAAATGAACCAAAATAGTTAACTAAGCACGACATTGCACAATAGAAACATGTACTAGAAGATAAGACAGTTAACAAAACCAAGAATGCTTGAGAACAGTACTATGAAATGTAGCAATTGTTGGACCAAACTGTTAACTGAACATTACATTTCAGAGGACCAAAGTGTTAACTGGACATTACATTTCAAAGGACCAAACTGTTAACCGAACATCAGATTGTATATTAACATTACAGAGGACAAATCACTAGAAGGCGCTGGTGGTGGCCTCGAGAAAACAGCACGAACTGTATTTTAAAGTAGACAACCGCGTGGCGGTGTCGACGGTGGCCTCAAAGACGAGGTGCTCCTCCAAGATCTGGTGGTCGGCAGCCATAGCCACCTCGTGCGCACGTGCGGATGCGATTTTCTTCTTCGCTACTAGATGCTACTGAGCTCCACGTTATACTGCATGCAAAATGGTTGTGGGCGGTGCTTAATTGGAGGAGGTGGCAGTGATTTCAGCGGAAGGTGTCGCACCGTCGGTCAGGGCATGTGGGACGGGAAAGGAGGAGGATGGTGTGGGTGGGGTGTGGATTACCTGACCATATCGACGAGACCGCGCAGAAGAAGGGTCGACGGCGAGGAGGCCACACGGCAAGAAGAAGGGTCGTCGGCGATGAGGCGGCGCTGCAAGAAGAAGGGTAGTCGGCGAGGAGGCGGCGCTACAAGAAGAAGGGTCACCGGCGAGGAGGTTGAGCTGCCAGTAAGCAGCAGTAAAGGTTTGAACTTGGAAAGCAAGGAGGAACAGTTGAAATGTGGCTTTTGGTGGGAGGAAGGGGCGGGGGGATAGATATTTCCGTGTTGGCAGAAAAATTTCGCTCGGTGCCATGAGAAACTGGCGCGCAAGTGTGGTTCAAGCGGGGGCGGTGGGCTGTAGATGACGAAGCTTCCTGCGTAAGCCAGACAAGACGATGCGCCGGGATATTTTATATCGCATCCCACACAATTCTTTCTAGTAAACGGTTTTGTGGTATACCTGATTTTTTAATTATGTTATGAAAGACAAAAATGGTGTCACGAAGGGAAACGATGGTGTTTGAATTGCTAGAACATTTGTGTATAGTGAACATGCAACTACATGAGTGTCGTGTTTAAATTTGCAATTATTCCGGGTTCGTTTGGCATTTTTATGCATTAATTGAGTTTCTCGGCATTTAATGTTCATAATTCAAATTTGAACTACAAGTACATGCTCTAGTGCACCAAAGTTTGTTGGAAAATCACATGTGTGTCTTTGGGTGAATTTATAGGTCCCATACAAGAAATGAGAATGAAATTCAAACATCTGGGCGTCGTGGCTCGGCCGGGAACATTGAGAAACTTGGTTTATAAATTCCTGGAAATTCAAAACTCGCCTAAAAATCATTAAACTTGGCATGGTGTCATTTCATGGCACCAACATGCTGTGGTAAAAAAAATTGACTGCATTTGGACAAGTTTTTGGTATAAGCTTCTTGCAAACTAGAGCTTCTCTCGAGAAGACTCGTGGTTCCCGAGGGGGAACGTGTCACCTTTGTATTCGAAATGATATACGCTGCCTCCCCCCCTTGTTTTTACACAGGCAACATAGAACTATATGAGTGCCGTCTTAAAATCTGGAATTATTTCGGGTTCGTTTGGACTTTCTTATACATTAATTGAATTTCTAGTCATTTAATGTGCACAATTCAAATTTGAACTACAAGCACATGCTCCAATGCACCAAAGTTGTTTGAAAAATCACATGTGTGTCCTTGGGTGAATTTCTAGGTCTCGTGCAAGAAATGAGAATGAAGTTCAAACATCTGGGTGTCGTGGATCGGCCGGAAGGATTGAGAAACTTGGTTTTTTAATTCATGTAAATCCAAAACACGCCCGAAAATCATGAAACTTGGCATGGTGTCAAGACATGGCACCAACATGTTGCGATAATTTTTTGGCTGAATAGGGACAAGCTTTGGTATAAGCTTCTTGCATACTGGAGCTTCTCTCAAGAAGGCTCGTGGTTCTGAGAGGGAATGTGTCACCTCCGTGTGCGAAATGACATACGTACACTGCCTTCTCCCGCCTTAATTTTTTTACACAGGCAGATTAGACCAAATAGAAGTATCGTGCTAATTTTTGGAATTATTCCAGGTTCATTTAGCCTTTTTTATACATTAATTGAATTTTGGTCATTTAATGTGCATAATTCAAATTTGAACTACAAGCACATGCTCCAGTGCACCAAAGTTGGTTGAAAAATCACATGTGTGTCCTTGGGTGAATTTCTAGGTCCCATGCAAGAAATGAGAATGAAATTCAAACATCTGGGCATCGTGGCTTGGCCGGGAACATTGAGAAACTTGGTTTATAAATTCCTGGAAATTCAAAACTCGCCTAAAAATCATGAAACTTGGCATGGTGTCATTTCATGGCACCAACATGATGTGGTAAAAAAATTGGCCGCATTTGGACAAGTTTTTGGTATAAGTTTGAGCTTCTCTCAAGAAGAGTCGTGGTTCTCGAGGGGGGACGTGTCACCTTTGTGTTCGAAATGATATACGCTGCCTCCCCCCTTGTTTTTTATAGAGGCAACATAGAACTATATGAGTGTCGTGTTAAAATTTGGAATTATTCCGGGTTCGTTTGGACTTTCTTATACATTAATTGAATTTCTGGTCATTTAATGCGCATAATTCAAATTTGAACTACAAGCACATGCTTCAATGCACCAAAGTTGTCTGAAAATTCACATGTATGTCCTTGGGTGAATTTCTAGGCCCCGTACAAGAAATGAGAATGAAATTCAAACATCTGGGCGTTGTGGCTTGGCCGGAAAGATTGAGAAACTTGGTTTTTTTAATTCATGTAAATCCAAAACGCTTGAAATCATGAAACTTGGCATGGTATCATGACATGGCACCAACATGCTACGGTAAATTTTTTTGGCTGAATTGGGACAAGCTTTGTTATAAGCTTCTTGCAAACTGGAGCTTCTCTCAAGAAGGCTCATGGTTTCGAGAGGGAATGTGTCACCTTCGTGTGTGAAACGACATACGTACACTGCCTTCTCCCACCTTAATTTTTTTTACACAGGCAGATTAGACCAAATAGAAGTATCATGCTAAATTTTGGAATTATTCCGGGTCCGTTTGACCTTTTTTCTACATTAATTGAATTTCTGGGTATTTAATGTGCATAATTCGAATTTGAACTACAAGCACATGCTCCAATGCACCAAATTTGGTTGAAAAATAACATATGTGTCCTCGGGTGAATTTCTAGGTCCCATGAATAAATGGGAATGAAATTCAAACATCTGAGCGTCGTATCTCGGTGGAAAGATTGAGAAACTTGGTTTTTTAATTCATGTAAATCCAAAACACGCTTGAAAATCATGAAACTTGGCATGGTGTCATGACATGGCACCAACATGTTGTGGTAAATTTTTTGGCCGAGTTGGGACAAGCTTTGGTATAAACTTCTTTCAAACCGGAGCGTCTTTCAAGAAGGCTTGTGGTTCCGAGAGGGAACGTGTCACCTCCGTGTGCGAAACTTGGTTTTAAAGTTCCCATAAATGCAAAACTCGCCTGAAAATCATGAAACTTGGCATGGTGTCATGACATGGGACCAACATGTTGTGGTAATTTTTCTGTCCGATTTGCGAAGGCGCACACTTTAACAATCAACAAAGTCATTTTGGAACAAGTGTTGTCACGTTACAAATCGGAAACACAAGTACTATTGAAACCGTGGGCGTTCTATGATACATCCATTTTGCATCATTCCTTGCCTGCGCCCTCTTTGTTTAACATATTTTCAGGCAAGTACCTCATTTTGCGGGAGGACATTCATGCATACTTGAGTGCG
The DNA here is from genome assembly GCF_018294505.1 of Triticum aestivum. Classification (NCBI taxonomy): domain Eukaryota; kingdom Viridiplantae; phylum Streptophyta; class Magnoliopsida; order Poales; family Poaceae; genus Triticum; species Triticum aestivum. The sequence goes on along the minus strand of NC_057810.1, from coordinate 225,142,894 downwards.
ACACCTGCTCCAGAGAATGAGCCGGAGCCACAACTTGACCCTTATCGACAGTCTGTTTATCGGTGGGAACCGGAGGAGATTGCTAACCAGTGGCACCCTGAGGACCCTCCTCAGTACACCGGAGAGAGTAGCTTTGATCCATGGGCATAGACCAACTTAGGCAAAAAGCCTAAGCTTGGGGGAGTACGTATTTCTCACCGACATTACATTCATGTTCACACACTCATTCCAGTTGTCGGTGCTCATACTTTTTCATTGTGCTATCCATGCTAGTTTATTTTCTTTTCTAAGCCTTCTTCTTGTGTGTTTGAAAAATCCTAAGAAAAACCAAAAAAATTAGTTATAGTTTTTAGCTAGTTTACTTTTCATGCTTGTAGTAATAATTAAAAAAACCCAAAAAGATTTTTCGTTCTTCTTTTGCTTCTTGGGAGCTTTCCCGTATAAATAGTTTTATTTCTTTTCTTTTATTCGGGGGTCGAGAGGAGAAGACCATGATGAAAATGTTGAGTGGCTCTCATTTGCATTATTATTGATTTAACCAAGAGCCCATATTATCTTGTCTTCTCCCTTGGATTGAATGCATGCAGATTCCAACTTAGTCCAATGCACGTGCACTATTATTATTATCCACACAGTTCGGTCGTGCAAGTGAAAGGCAATAATGATGATATATGATGGACCGATTGAGATGAGAGAAGATGGTATGAACTTGACCTATCTTATTTTTGTAAATATGATTAGTTCATCATTCCTGATTCAGCCTATTATGAATAAACATGTTTCGAATGACAATTAGAGATTATAGTTGCCCATGCCATGCTTAATTAGCTAGGAGTTTATAATGGTTTACCTTGCGTGCCAACATGCTATTAAAATAGTTGTGATGTGGTATGATAGGGTGGTATCCTCCTTTGAATGATTCGAGTGGCTTGACTTGGCACATGTTCACACATGTAGTTGAAACAAAATCAACATAGCCTCCACGATATTTATGTTCATGGTGGATTATATCCTACTCATGCTTGCACTCAATGTTTATTAATTTTAATGCATGTTCATGACTGTTGTCGCTCTCTAGCTGGTCGCTTCCCATTCTTTTTCTAGCCTTCACTTGCACTAAGCAGGAATACTACTTGTGCATCCACTTCCATAAACCCCAAAGTTATTCCATATGAGTCCACCATACCTTCCTATATGCGGTATCTACCTGCCATTCCAAGTAAATTTGTATGTGCCAAACTCCAAACCTTCAAATGAAATTTTGTTTTGTATGCTCGAACAACTCATGTATCAACTAGGGCTGTCTATATCTTCCATGCTAGGTGGGTTATTCTCACGAGGAGTGGACTCCGCTCCTCACTCACAAGAAAATGGCCGGTAACCGAGATGCCCAGTCCCATGCTCAACTCGAAAATAATTGCAAACAAAACTCCCCCAGGATTGTTGTTAGTTGGAGGCACCAGATTTTTCGGGCAAGCCATGGATTGATGATTGTTGGTGGTGGGGGAGTATAAACTTTACCATTCTGTTTGGGAACCTCCTATAATGTGTGTAGCATGGAAGATATCGAGATCTCTCAGTTGTTATGTTGACAAAGAAAGTACGCCGCTCAAAATATTATTTATCTCTATTTCTAAACTCGAGCTCTGGCACCTTTACAAATCCCTATTTCCCTCTGTGAAGGGCCTATCTATTTACTTTTATGTTGAGTCATCATCCTCTTATTAAAAAGCACCAGTTGGAGAGCACCGCTGTCATTTGCATCCATTAATATTAATTTATATTGAGTATAACTATGACTGGATCTCTTTTACCATGAATTACAATGTCCAGTCAGTCCTTGATCTTCAGAGGTGCTCTTCATTTAGGTTTTGCGGTCTCAGAAAGGGCCAGCGAGATACCATCTTGTTATGTCATATTATGATTGTTTTGAGAAAGTCTTGTCATCCGAGATTTATTATTATTGCTCACTAGTTGATTATGCCATTGATATGAGTAAATATGAGACCTAAATGTTATTTTGAATGTGGTTAGTTCATAATCTTTGCCGAAAACTTGAATGCTGGCTTTACATATTTGCAACAGCAAGAGCAAACAGAGTTTGTAAAAGTTTTTCTTTATCACTTTCAGTTTGTCAACTGAATTGCTTGAGGACAAGCAAAGGTTTAAGCTTGGGGGAGTTGATACGTCTCCATCGTATCTACTTTTCCAAACACTTTTGCCCTTGTTTTGGACTCTAACTTGCATGATTTGAATGGAACTAACCCGAACTGACACTATTTTCAGCAGAATTGTGATGGTGTTATTTTTGTGCAGAAATAGAAGTTCTCAGAATGACCTGAAACTTCACGAAGAATATTTTTGGAATTAATAAAAAATACTGGCGAAAGAATCAAGACCAGGGGGCCCACACCCTGTCCATGAGGGTGGGGGCGCGCTTGCCCCCTGGGCGCTCCCCCTGTCTCGTGGGCCCCCTGAGGCTCCACCGACCTCAACTCCAACTCCATATATTCACGTTCGGGGAGAAAAAAGTTAGAGATAAGTATTCATCGCATTTTATGATACGGAGCCGCCGCCAAGCCCTAATCTCTCTCGAGAGGGCTGATCTGGAGCCCGTCTAGCGCACACACGTTGATCTGTCTAACTGTTTCTGTTTGATGTGGCTAATCGCAAACAGTTCATCCGTGTGAAGCATATGCCATCAATCGCAGACACTTTGATCTGGCTTACCATTTCTATTTTATTGCCTAATCGTAAACAGTTAATCCTTCTAATGCGTATGCCCTCAATCGCACACACCTTTATCTAGCTGCCCGTTTATGTTGTTCCGCCTCATCACAAATAGTTAATCCGAGTGAAATGTATGTCGTATATCGCACACACCTTCATATGGCTGCCCGTTTCTGTTCTTCTTCCTCATCGCAAACAGTTCATTGAACTAAACCGTATGCCCTGCATCGCACACGCAACCAAAATCTGAACCGTGTTTGATGCATCCGTCATCGCAAATGTTTTGCACCTTTTTTGACGGTTTCTTACACCAACGTCTGCGATTAATGCATCGCACACAGTTTCGTCAAAGGGTCTCTGATCGTAGTGTCGCATTAGTAGCATCCTGCAGTAGTGTGATGCAGAAAGAAGGAAGCATAACTTGTGAAGATGAGTATGACTATGTGATGGCCTGCAAGACACATAGGTCAGTGTAGCACCTTCGTGTAAGTATCCCAAATAGTAATCATCCCAATGAAGTGCGGAGGAGAGTATTTATGAGTAGTGTTTCCATCACACACAAGTTGTCACAATTCTTATGTGAAGTAACTGCTTGTGATTTTGCAGAAGCTAATAGTGTCCTCTCAGACCAATAACCAGAGTGATGAATGATTGCAGTGAGAGTAATTGATACGTCCATTTTGCATCATGCTTTTATATCAATATTTATTGCATTATGGGCTGTTATTACACATTATATCTCAATACTTACGGCTATTCTCTCTTATTTTACAAGGTTTAACATGAAGAGGGGGAATGCCGGCAGCTAGAATTATGGCTGGAAAAGGAGCAAACATTGGAAACCTATTCTGCACTGCTCCAAAAATCCTGAAACTCCACGAAACATGTTTTTGGAATTAATAAGAATTATTGAGTGAAAGAAATACATCAGGGGGCCTACACCCTAGCCAGGAGGGTGGGGGGCGCGCCCACCCCTACTGGGCGCGCCCCCTGTCTCCTGGGCCCCCTGGTGGCCCCCTGGTGTCTATATTCTGCTATATGAGGGCTTTTACCCTGGAAAAAATCGTGGGCAAGCTTACGGGACGAAACTCCGCTACCACGAGGCGGAACCTTGGTGGAACCAATCTAGGGCTCCGGCGGAGCTGTTCTACTAGGGACACCTCCCTCCGGGAGGGGGAAATCATCACCAACGTCATCACCAACGATCCTCTCATTGGGAGGGGGTCAATCTCCATCAACATATTCACCAGCACCATCTCCTCTCAAAACCCTAGTTCATCTCTTGTATCCAATCTTGTATCCAAACCACAAATTGGTACCTGTGGGTTGCTAGTAGTGTTGATTACTCCTTGTAGTTGATGCTAATTGGTTTATTTGGTGGAAGATCATATGTTCAGATCCTTAATGCATATTATTACTCCTCTGATTATGAACATGAATATGCTTTGTGAGTAGTTACGTTTGTTCCTGAGGACATGGGTGAAGTCTTGCTATTAGTAGTCATGTGAATTTGGTATTCTTTCGATATTTTGATGAGATGTATGTTGTCTTTTCCTCTAGTGGTGTTATGTGAACGTCGACTACATGACACTTCATCATTATTTGGGCCTAGAGGAAGGCATGGGGAAGTAATAAGTAGATGATGGGTTGCTAGAGTGACAGAAGCTTAAACCCTAGTTTATGCGTTGCTTCGTTAGGGGCTGATTTGGATCCATATGTTTAATGTTGTGGTTAGGTTTACCTTAATACTTCTTTTGTAGTTGCGGGCACTTGCAATAGGGGTTAATCATAAGTGGCATGCTTGTCCAAGTAAGGGTAGTACCCAAGCACCGGTCCACCCACATATCAAATTATCAAAGTACCGAACGCGAATCATATGAACGTGATGAAAACTAGCTTGACGATAATTCCCATGTATCCTCGAGAGCTCCTTTCTCATTATAAGAAATTGTCCAGGATTATCCTTTGCTTCATAAAGGATTGGGCCACCTTGCTGCACTTTATTTACTTTATTTACTTGTTACTCGTTACTATTTATCTTATCACAAAACTATCTATTACCTACAATTTCAGTGCTTGCAGAAAAAACCTTACTGAAAACCGCTTATCATTTCCTTCTGCTCCTCGTTGGGTTCGACACTCTTACTTATCAAAAGGACTACGATAGATCCCCTACACTTGTGGGTCATCAAAACTCTTTTCTGGCGCCGTTGCCGGGGAGTGTAGCGCTTTTGGTGAGTGGAACTTGGTAAGGAAACATTTATATAGTGTGCTGAAATTTTCTGTTACTTGTCACTATGGAAACTAATCCTTTGAGGGGCTTGTTCGGGGTATCTTCACCCCGACCAGAAGAGCAAAGAGTTTCTCCTCAACCTATTGAACGTTTTGAAAATATTTACTTTGAGATTCCTTCTGGTATGATAGAAAAACTGCTAGCTAATCCATTTGCAGGAGATGGAACATTGCATCCCGATTTACACCTTATCTTTGTGGATGAAGTTTGTGGATTATTTAAGCTTCTAGGTATTCCCGATGATGTTGTCAAAAGGAAGCTCTTCCCTTTATCTTTGAAGGGAGATGCATTGACATGGTATAGGCTATGTGATGATACGAGATCTTGGAATTATAAATGATTGAAGTTGGAATTTCACCAGAAGTTCTATCCTATGCATCTTATTCATCGTGATCGTAATTACATATATAATTTCTAGCCCCACGAAGGAGAAAGCATCACTCAAGCTTGGGGAGGCTTAAATCAAAGTTAAATTCATGCCCCAATCATGAGCTCTCCCGGGAAATGATTATTCAAAAAATTTATGCTCGGCTTTCTCTTAATGATCGCAACCTGCTCGATACTTCCTGTGTTGGTTCTTATATGCTAAAGACTATTGATTTCAAATGGGACTTATTGGAAAGAATTAAACGCAACTCTGAAGATTGGGGTTCCGACGATGGTAAGGAGTCAGGTATGACACCTAAATTTGATTGTGTTAAATCTTTTATGGATACCGATGCTTTTCGCGGATTTAGCGCTAAGTATGGACTTGACTCTGAGATAGTAGCTTCTTTCTGTGAATCATTTGCTACTCACGTTGATCTCCCTAAAGAGAAGTGGTTTAAATATAATCCCCCCGTTGAAGTAAAAGTAGTTGCACCTATTACAGTTGAAGAAAAGACTATCACCTATAGTGATCCTATTGTTCCTACTACTTATGTTGAGAAACCTCCTTTTCCTGTTAGGATAAAGGATCTTGCTAAAACTTCGACTGTTGTTCGTAAGAGTAATACTAGGACTTATACACCTCCTGAGCAAATCAAAGTTGAACCTAGTATTGCTATGGTTAAAGATCTCTTGGATGATGATTTAGATGGGCATGTTATCTATTTCTGTGATGAGACTGCTAATATTGCTAGACCAGATACTAAGATACATAGACCTGTAGTAGGCATGCCTGTTATTTCTGTTAAAATAGGAGAACATTGTTATCATGGCTTATGTGATATGGGTGCTAGTGCAAGTGCAATACCATATGACTTATATAAAGAGATTATGCACGACATTGCACCCGTTGAATTGGAAGACATTGATGTTACCATTAAGCTTGCTAATAGGGATACCATTAAACCAGTTGGGATAGTTAGAGATGTTGAAGTTTTGTGTGGGAAGGTTAAATATCCTGCTGATTTTCTTGTTCTTGGTTCTCCTCAAGATGATTTTTGCCCCATTATTTTTGGTATACCCTTCTTGAATACAGCTAGTGCTAAGATTGATTGTGAAAAAGATACTGTCACCATTGGCTTAGATGGTATGTCTCATGAGTTTAATTTTGCTAAGTTTCGTAGACAACCTCGTGAATAGGGAACCACCTAGTAAGGATGAAATTATTGGTCTTGCTTCCATTGTTGTGCCTCCTACTGATCCGTTAGAACAATATTTGCTAGACCATGAAAATGATATGTTTATGAAGGAAAGAAGGGAAATAGATGAAGTGTTCCTTAAACAGGAACCTATGCTGAAACACAACCTTCCCGTTGAAATTCTTGGGGATCCCCCTCCACCCAAGGGTGATCCCGTGTTTGAACTCAAACCATTACCTGATAATCTTAAGTATGCTTATCTTGATGAGAAGAAAATATATCCTGTTATTATTAGTGCTAACCTTTCAGAGCAAGAAGAAGAAAGATTATTGAAAACTCTGAAGAAGCACCACGCTGCTATTGGATATACTCTGGATGATCTTAGGGGCATTAGTCCCACGTTATGCCAAGACAAAATTTCAGTGGAGACAGATGCCAAACCAGTTAGAGATCCTCAACGATGACTGAACCCCAAGATGAAAGAAGTGATAAGAAATGAGATACTAAAGCTCCTTGAGGCAGGTGTAATTTATCCAGTTGCTGATAGTGATTGGGTAAGCCCTGTCCATTGTGTTCCTAAAAAGGGAGGTATTACCGTTGTTCCTAATGATAAAGATGAATTGATCCTGCAAAGAATTATTACAGGTTATAGGATGGTAATCGATTTCCGTAAACTAAATAAAGCTACTAAGAAAGATCATTACCCTTTGCCTTTTATTGATCAAATGCTAGAAAGACTATCCAAACACACACATTTCTGCTTTCTAGATGGTTATTATGGTTTCTCTCAAATACCTGTGTCAGTGGGGGATCAATCAAAAACTACTTTTACTTGCCCTTTCGGTACTCTTGCTTATAGATGTATGCCTTTTGGTTTATGTAATGCACCTGCTACCTTTCAAAGATGCATGATGGCTATATTCTCTGATTTTTGTGAAAAGATTTGTGAGGTATTCATGGATGATTTCTCCGTTTATGGATCCTCTTTTGATGATTGCTTGAGCAACCTTGACCGAGTTTTGCAGAGATGCGAAGACACTAGTCTCGTCCTGAATTGGGAAAAGTGTCACTTTATGGTTAATGAAGGCATTGTCTTGGGGCATAAGATTTCCGAGAGAGGTATTGAAGTTGATAAAGCTAAAGTTGATGCTATTGAAAATATGCCATGTCCCAAGGACATAAAAGGTATAAGAAGTTTCCTTGGTCATGCCAGTTTTTATAGGAGGTTCATTAAGGACTTTTCTAAAATCTCTAGGCCTCTGACTAATTTATTGCAAAAAGATATTCATTTTGTCTTTGATGATGATTTTGTAGAAGCATTTGAAATACTTAAGAAAGCTTTGATCACTTCACCTATCGTTCAGCCGCCTGATTGGAATTTACCTTTTGAAATTATGTGTGATGTTAGTGATTATGCTATAGGTGCTGTTGTAGGGCAAAGGGTTGATAAGAAATTTAATGTTATCCAGTATGCTAGTAAGACTCTTGATACTGCCCAGAGAAATTATGCTACTACTGAAAAAGAATTCTTAGCAGTTGTGTTTGCATGTGATAAGTTTAGACCTTATATTGTTGATTCCAAAGTTACTATTCACACTGATCATGCTCCTATTAAATATCTTATGGAAAAGAAAGATGCTAAGCCTAGACTCATTAGATGGGTTCTCTTGCTCCAAGAGTTTGATTTGCATATTATTGATAGAAAGGGAGCTGAGAACCCCATTGCGGACAACTTTTCTAGGTTAGAGAATGTTCTTGATGACCCACTGCCTATCGATGATAGCTTTCCGGATGAACAATTAGCAGTCATTAATGCTTCTCGTACTGCTCCTTGGTATGCTGATTATGCTAATTACATTGTTGCTAAATTTACACCTCCTAGTTTCACATACCAGCAAAAGAAAAGGTTCTTTTATGATTTAAGACATTACTTCTAGGATGACCCACACCTTTATAAAGAAGGAGTGGATGGTGTTATTAGACGTTGTGTGCCTGAGCATGAACAGGAACAGATCCTACGCAAGTGTCACTCTGAATCCTATGGAGGACACCACGCTGGAGATAGAACTGCACACAAGGTACTGCAATCTGGTTTTTATTGGCCTACTCTCTTCAAAGATGCTCGTAAGTTTGTCTTATCTTGTGATGAATGTCAAAGAATAGGTAACATTAGTCGACGTCAAGAAATGCCTATGAACTACTCTATTGTTATTGACCGTTTGATGTTTGGGGCTTTGATTATATGGGACCTTTTCCTGCCTCTAATGGTTATACACATATTTTAGTTGTTGTTGATTACGTTACTAAGTGGGTAGAAGCTATTCCAACTAGTAGTGCTGATCATAACACTTCTATTAAAATGCTTAAAGAAGTTATCTTTCCGAGGTTTGGAGTCCCTAGATATCTTATGACTGATGGTGGTTCACATTTTATTCATGGTGCTTTTCGTAAGATGCTTGCTAACTATGATGTCAATCATAGAATCGCATCTCCTTATCATCCGCAGTCTAGTGGTCAAGTAGAGTTGAGCAATAGAGAGCTCAAATTAATTTTGCAAAAGACTGTCAATAGGTCTAGAAAGAATTGGTCCAAAAAACTTGATGATGCATTATGGGCCTATAGAACTGCATACAAAAATCCTATGGGTATGTCTCCTTATAAGATGGTTTATGGAAAAGCTTGTCACTTACCTCTTGAACTTGAACATAAAGCATATTGGCCTATTAAAGAGCTCAACTATGACTTCAAACTTGCTGCTGAGAAGAGGTTGTTTGATATTAGCTCACTCGATGAATGGAGAACCCAAGCATATGAGAATGCCAACCTATTCAAAGAAAAAGTCAAACGCTGGCATGACAAAAGGATACAAAAGCGTGAGTTTAACGTAGGAAATTATGTGTTATTATTCAACTCTCGTTTAAGATTTTTTGCAGGAAAACTTCTCTCTAAATGGGAAGGTCCTTACGTTATCGAGGAGGTCTATCGTTTTGGTGCCATAAAAATCAACAACTTCGAAGGCACAAGTCCGAGGGTGGTGAACGGTCAAAGAATCAAACATTATATTTCAGGTAATCCTATCAATGTTGAAACTAATACTATTGAAACCGTAACCCCAGAGGAATACATAAGGGACTTCCAGAACGTTCCATACTACGAAAAGGAATAGGTATGCGGTACGGTAAGTAAACCAACTCCAAAACAACTCCAATGGCAATTTTTATCAGTTTTGGAATATTTAAGAATTTTAGAAAGAAAGAAGTAGTCCGAAAGGGACACGAGGCCCCCATGAGAGTGGAGGGCACGCCCACCCTTACTGGGCGCGCCCCACTGTATTGTGGACACCTCGTGTGCCTCCCGGACTCCGTTTTCTTGCACGTTACGTATTTTGGTCGGTAAAAATTCATTATATATACTCCCGAAGGTTTTGACCACCGTATCATGCAAATATCCTCTGTTTTCGTTTTGAGCTATTTCTGTTACAGATTTGGAGCAATATGTCGTCCCAGGACTCGGAGGGAGAAACTATGTGGCCGATTTTCTTGCAGACCCTAGGGTCTACAGGGACTTGGAACATGGTGGCTGGACCACTGAGGAAGAGGAAGACTATTGATACATCTCCGTCGTATCTACTTTTCCAAACACTTTTGCCCTTGTTTTGGACTCTAACTTGTATGATTTGAATGGAACTAACCCGGACTGACGCTGTTTTCAGCAGAATTGCCATGGTGCTGTTTTATGTGCAGAAAATAAAAGTTCTCAGAATAACGTGAAACTCCACGGAACACCTTAGAAAAAACAATAAAAAATCCTCGCCAAAGATGAAGACCAGGGGGGCCACACCCTGTCCACGATGGTGGGGGGCACCCCTGGGCGCGCCCCCCTACCTCGTGGGCCCCCTGGTGGCCCTCTAACGCCAACTCCAACTCCATATATTGGCTTTCGGGGAGAAAAAAATCAGAGAGAAGAAATCATCACGTTTTACGATACGGAACCGCCGCCAAGCCCTAATCTCTCTCGGGAGGGCTGATCTGGAGTCCGTCCGGGGCTCCGGAGAGGGGGATTCGTCGCCGTCGTCATCATCAACCATCCTCCATCACCAATTTCATGATGCTCACCACTGTGCGTGAGTAATTCCATCGTAGGCTTGCTGGACGGTGATGGGTTAGATGAGATTTATCATGTAATCGAGTTAGTTTTGTTAGGGTTTGATCCCTAGTATCCATTATGTTCTGAGATTGATGTTGCTATGACTTTGCTATGCTTAATGCTTGTCACTAGGGCCCGAGTGCCATGATTTCAGATCTGAACCTATTATGTTTTCATGAATATATGTGTGTTCTTGATCCTATCTTGCAAGTCTATAGTCACCTACTATGTGTTATGATCCGGCAACCCCGAAGTGACAATAATCGAGACCACTCCCGGTGATGACCATAGTTTGAGGAGTTCATGTATTCACTATGTGCTAATGCTTTGTTCCGGTTATCTATTAAAAGGAGGCCTTAATATCCCTTAGCTTCCAATAGGACCCCGCTGCCACGGGAGGGTAGGACAAAAGATGTCATGCAAGTTCTTTTCCATAAGCACGTATGACTATATACGGAATACATGCCTACATTACATTGATGAACTGGAGCTAGTTCTGTGTCACCCTATGTTATGACTGTTACATGATGAAGCACATCCGGCATAATTATCCATCACTAATCCGGTGCCTACGAGTTTTCCATATACTGGTTCTCACTTATTTACTTTTTCGTTGCTACTGTTACAATCACTAGAAAATACCAAAAACATTACTTTTGCTGTCTTTACTTTTGTTATCGTTACCACCACTATCATATTACTTTGCTACTAAACACTTTGCTGCAGATACTAAGTTTCCAGGTGTGGTTGAATTGACAACTCAGCTGCTAATACTTGAGAATATTCTTTGGCTCCCCTTGTGTCGAATCAACAAATTTGGGTTGAATACTCTACCCTCGAAAACTGTTGTGATCCCCTATACTTGTGGGTTATCAAGACCTTTTTCTGGCGCTGTTGCCGGGGAGCATAGCTCTATTCTTTGAGTCACTTGGGATTTATATCTGCTGGACACTATGAAGAACTTGAAAGATGATCGAACTACTATTTTGCCCTCAACTACGAGGGGAGGTAAGGAACTGCCATCTAGCCTTGCACTAGATTCTCCTTCTGTTATAAGTAACCTTGCGACACCTAAACCTGCTACTGCTATGAATTCTGATATGTCGCATGTTATTGATGATGCCACTTCGGCTATGCATGATACTTATGATGAAACTACTTCTATGCTTGATACTACTGTGCCCCTTGGTGAATTTCTTGATGAGCAAATTGCTAGGTCTAGGGAAAGAGAAATTATTGCACCTGAATACGATGATGTTAGTGATGATGAGAATATGCCTGTTATTCCTGAGGGTTATCTTTTTGATGCTGAATCTTCTGCAGCTATCTTTGCTTGCCAGGATAGATATGAACTTAAGAGGCTGCTAGTTAAATGGAGTAAAGAATCTTTTAGAGATAGAATGAGACCCGACCCTGCTTTTGCTACTTCACCTATTTGTGTTCCCGATAAGGATTATTATGATTTTTCTGTTGATCCAGATATAATTACTTTGGTTGAATCTGATCCTTTTTATGGCTATGAATCTGAAACTGTTGTGGCACATCTTACTAAGTTAAATGATATAGCTGACCTGTTTACTAATAATGAGAGATCGCGCTACCTTTATTTACTCAAAATATTTCCGTTCTCATTAAAGGGTGATGCTAAGATATGGTTTAATTCTCTTGATCCTGGTTGTGTGCAAAGTCCCCAGGATATGATTTATTACTTCTCTGCTAAATATTTCCCTGCTCATAAGAAACAAGCTGCTTTGAGGGAAATATACAACTTTGTGCAAATTGAAGAAGAGAGTCTCCCACAAGCTTGGGGGTGGCTTCTCAAGTTACTTAATGCTTTGCCTGATCATCCTCTTAAGAAACCTGAAATACTTGATATCTTTTATAATGGACTAACTGATGCTTCCAGAGATTACCTGGATAGTTGTGCTGGTTCTCTTTTCAGGGAAAGAACACTGAATGAAGCTGAAATTCTATTGAATAATATGTTGACAAATGAAAATAATTGGGCACCTCCTGAGCCACCTCCTGAGCCAGTTCCAGAGCCAATTGCTGAGCCTATTCCTAAACCAACTCCGAAGAAGAGAGGTTTCCTATTTCTCAGTCCCGAAGATATGCAAGAGGCAAAGAAATCTATGAAAGAAAAAGGTATTAAAGCTGAAGATGTTAAGAATTTACCTCCTATTGAAGAAATACATGGTCTTAATTTACCGCCTGTTGAAGAAGTATATGATGTCAATTACTTATTTACTGAAGAACCTCCCGATATCCCGACACAGGTAGTAAAGGTAAATTCTCTCTATAGATATGATAAAGCTGAAGTCCCTCCTACTAAAATTGCTAGTCAGTGCTTGGATGATTTTGATGACTTTATGTTTAAGCAAGATGACTTTAATGCTTATTTTGGTAGACAATTAAAACAGAATACTTTTATGATTAAACACTTGGGTGATTATATGGCTAATATTAGAGGTGAACTTAAACTTGTTAGCAAACATGCTTCTATGGTTACCACTCAAGTAGAACAAGTACTTAAAGCTCAGAAAGAAGTGCTTGATGAAATGAATAGTAAGAAAAATGATTATGCTATTAGAGTGGCTACTAGAACTGGTAGAATGACTCAGGAACCTTTGTATCCTGAAGGCCACCCTAAGAGAATCGAGCAAGATTCTCAGAGAAACAATATTGATGTACCTAGTTCTTCTAAGAGGAAGAAAAAGAAAAATGATAGGACTTTGCAAACTTCTAGTGAACCTATTGCTGAACCACCTGAGAATCCGAATGATATCTCTGTCTCTGATGCTGAAACACAATCAGCTGATGAACATGAACCTAGTGATAATGTTAATGATAATTTTCATGTTGATGCTCAACCTAGTAATGATAATGATGTAGAAGTTGAACCTGCTGTTGATCTTGATAACCCACAATCAAGGAATCAACGTTATGATAAAAGAGACTTTGTTGCTAGGAAACATGGTAAAGAAAGGGAACCATGGGTTCAGAAACCCATGCCTTTTCCTCTGAAACCATCCAAGAAAAAGGATGATGAGGATTTTGAGCGATTTGCTGAAATGATTAGACCCATCTTTTTGCGTATGCGATTAACTGATGTTCTCAAAACAAATCCTTATGATAAGTATATGAAGGATATCATTACTAATAAAAGAAAGATACCGGAAGCTGAAATTTCCACCATGCTTGCTAATTATACTTTTAAGGGTGGAATACCAAAGAAACTTGGAGATCCAGGAGTACCTACTATACCATGCTCCATTAAAAGAAATTATGTTAAAACTGCTTTATGTGATCTTGGAGCCGGTGTTAGTGTTATGCCTCTCTCTTTATATCGTAGACTTGACTTGAATAAGTTGACACCTACTGAAATATCTTTGCAAATGGCTGATAAATCAACTGCTATACCTGTCGGTATTTGTGAGGATGTGCCTGTTGTGGTTGCAAATGTTACTATTTTAACGGACTTTGTTATTCTTGATATTCCCGAGGATTATAGTATGTCTATTATTCTTGGAAGACCTTTCCTTAATACTGCAGGGGCTGTTATTGATTGCAACAAAGGCAATGTCACTTTTCATGTTAATGGCAATGAGCACACGGTACACTTTCCGAGAAAACAACCTCAAGTTTATAGTATCAACTCTATTGGAAAAATTCCATCGATTATATTTGGAGGTTTTGAATTTCCTCTCCCTACTGTTAAGAAAAAGTATGATATTCTTATTGTTGGGGATTTTCATATCCCCGTTGAGGTAACTTAGTGTCATTCAAAATTTCTCTGGTTCCGTGATTATTCGGAATGAGTTTGTTAACAAGACTTGATCAACCTTGTTAGTGGGTTCATTTTGATGATCACGAGATGGATGAAACTAGAAGCACAACTTTCTGTACCCTTTTTATATTTTCTGTTATTTAGTAGAAATAAAGTAAAATAGTATTTTTCTGTCTGTCTCCTGACTTATCCATGCAATATAAAAATATCCCGAAAATAAAAGTCCTCAGAATGCCATGCCAATTTAATATGATTTTTTCGGGAGTATTTGAGGATTTACTGTGCAAAAATTACCGCGGGGGGAGCTGCCACCTGGCCACGAGGGTGGAGGGTGCGCCCTACCCCCCTGGGCGCGCCCCCCTGCCTCATGGGCCCACGGTGGCCCTCCTCCACTTATTCCTGCACCCATCTTCTTCCTCTGCCTCACACAAACACGAAAAACCAACTCAAGCACGAGTTCCAGCCCCCGTTGCTGTGATTTTCGATCTCCTTGCTCAAAGCACCTCTCGCAAAACTGCTTGGGGAGATTGTTCCTTGGTATGTGGCTCCTCCATTGGTCCAATTAGTTTTTGTTCTAGTGCTTTATTCATTGCAAATTTGTGTTGCATAGGTGACCATGTTCTTGAGCTTGCATGTCAAATTTATATGGTTCCAAGTAGTCCCAATGCTTTATATAGGCTCTAGGCACTTGTGGGAGTTGTTACTATCAAATTTTATTGAAGTTGGTTCACTTTTATTTGAAGTTACTAAAAATTTCAGATTGTTTCAGAAATAATGAAGAAATTTTTGAGGGGCTCGTCGAGCCGAAGCTCTAAGGAAAAACAAAAGAAAGAAGAAACAGCGCTGCCCCATGCTTATTTAGATTATAAGAGTATGATAGTGCATGACTTTCTTGTTAAGAGTCACGAAGGGGAGCTCAAATACAAATTATACTTTGATAAACATCACCCTGAGACTATTACCTTGCCTGCTCCTTCTTTGTTTAACTTATCTGCAGGTCCTCACATTGTTCCGTGGTCGGCTGTTCAAGCCTATCGGAATCCTGCACCAGCCCCGGAACCGGAGCCACAAGATGAGCCTCCACGACTATCTGTTTATTCTTGGGATCCAGAGGAGGTTGCTAGCCAGTGGCAGCCGGAGCCTTCTTCGTCATAGTACGACCCCGGCTTCACCTACGGGAATCCGCCAGGCTATCCCTGGCAATAGACTAACTTAGGCCAAAAGCCTAAGCTTGGGGGGGTACGTATTTCCCACCGACATTACATTTATGTTCACACACACACTCATTGCTATCTGTCGGTGCTCATACTCTTTCAGTGTAATATCCATGCTAGTTTATCTTCTTTTTCCTGCTTTCTTCTTGTGTGTTTAATAAACCTTAAGAAAAAACCAAAAAAATTAGTAGTAGTTTATTTCTTTGTTGTAGTAATTAAAAAGAAAACCCAAAAATATTTCATGTTCTTCTTTTGCTTGTTGGGAGCTTTCCCGTGTAAATAGTTTTTATTTCTTTTCCTTTCTTTGGGGGTTGAGAAGACCATATTAAAAATGCTTAGTGGCTCTCACATGCATGATTGTTTATTTAACTTAGAGCCCATATTACTTGTCTTCTCTCTTGAGTTGAATGCTTGCAGATTCCAGCTTAGTCCAATGCACGTGCACTCTTATTATTATACACATCGTTCGGTCGTGCAAGTGAAAGGCAATAATGATGATATATGATGGACTTATTGGGATGAGAAAAGCTGGTATGAACTCGACCTCTCTTGTTTTTGTAAATATGATGATTCATTGTTCCTGAGTCAGCTATTATGAAGTGAAGATATTTGCAATGACATTTAGAGATTATAGTTGCTTGTGCCATGCTTGATTAGCTATGAGTTATAATGGTTTACCTTGCTTGCCAACATGCTATTAGAATGATTATGATGTGGTATGATGGGATGGTATCCACCTTTAAATGAATTGAGTGACTCGACTAGGCACATGTTCACGCATGTAGTTGAATCAAATCAACATAGCCTTCATGATATTTATGTTCATGGTGGATTATATCCTACTCATGCTTGTATTCGGTGTAAATTAATTTTAATGCATGTTTACGACTGTTGTCGCTCTCTCAGTTGGTCGCTTCCCAGTCTTTTGCTAGCCTTCACCTGTACTAAGCGTGAATACTGCTAGTGCATCCAAACTCCTTAAACCCCAAAGTTGTTCCATATGAGTCCACCATACCTACCTATATGTGGTATTTACCTGCCGTTCCAAGTAAATTTGTATGTGCCAAACTCTAAACCTTCAAATAATCATTCTGTTTTGCATGCTCGATTAGCTCATATGTCAACTAGAGCTGCCCTTATCTTCCGTGTTAGGCGGGTTATTCTCAAGAGGAGTGGACTCCGCTCCTCATTCACGAGAAAATGGCTGGTAACCGGGATGCCCAGTCCCATGCTTTATGCAAACTAAATCAAAATAACTGCAAACAAAACTCCCCCTGGGACCCGTTGAATGTTGGAGGCACTCGTTGTTTCGAGCAAGCCGTGGATTGATGCTTGTGGAGGAGGGAGAGTATAAACTTTACTATTCTGTTTGGGAACCACCTATAATCTGTTTAGCATGGAAGATATCGTCGTCTTTTAGTTGTTATGTTGACAAAGAGAGTATGCCGCTCAAAATATAATTTATCTCTATGTCAAAACCGAGCTCTGGCACCTCTACAAATCCCTGCTTCCCTCTGCGAAGGGCCTATCCATTTACTTTTATGTTGAGTCATCACCCTTCTTATTAAAAAGCACCCGCTGGAGAGCACACTGTCATTTGCATTCATTATAATTGGTTTATATTGGGTATGACTTGACTGGATCTCTTTTACCATGAATTACAATGTTTAGTCAGTCCTTGATCTTTAAAGGTGCTCTGCATTTATGTTTTGCGGTCTCAAAAAGGGCTAGCGAGATACCATTTTGTTATATCATGTTATGATTATTTTGAGAAAGTGTTGTCATCCGAGTTTTATTATTATGGCTCGCTAGCTGATTATGCTATTGATATGAGTAATTGTGAGACCTACGTGTTATTGTGAGTATGGTTAGTTCATAATATTTGCTGAAACTTGAATGCTGGCTTTTCATGTTTACAACAACAAGAGCAAACAGAGTTTGTAAAAGTTTTTCTTTTTCTCTTTCAGTTTGTCAACTGAATTGCTTGAGGACAAGCAAGGGTTTAAGCTTGGGGGAGTTGATACGTCTCCGTCATATATACTTTTCCAAACACTTTTGCCCTTGTTTTGGACTCTAACTTGTATGATTTGAATGGAACTAACCCGGACTGACGCTGTTTTCAGCAGAATTGCCATGGTGTTGTTTTATGTGCAGAAAATAAAAGTTCTCGGAATGACCTGAAACTCCACGGAACACCTTAGAAAAAACAATAAAAAATCCTCGCCAAAGATGAAGACCAGGGGGCCCACACCCTGTCCACGAGGGTGGGGGCGCGCCCCCCTACCTCGTGGGCCCCCTGGTGGCCCTCCGACGCCAACTCCAACTCCATGTATTGGCTTTCGGGGAGAAAAAAATCAGAGAGAAGAAATCATCACGTTTTACGATACGGAGCCGCCGCGAAGCCCTAATCTCTCTCGGGAGGGCTGATCTGGAGTTCGTTCGGGGCTCCGGAGAGGGGGATTCGTTGCCGTCGTTATCATCAACCATCCTTCATCACCAATTTCATGATGCTCACCGCCATGCGTGAGTAATTCCATCGTAGGCTTGTTGGACGGTGATGGGTTGGATGAGATTTATCATGTAATCGAGTTAGTTTTGTTAGGGTTTGATCCCTAGTATCCATTATGTCCTGAGATTGATGTTGCTATGACTTTGCTATGCTTAATGCTTGTCACTGGGGCCCGAGTGCCATGATTTCAGATCTGAACCTATTATGTTTTCATGAATATATGTGTGTTCTTGATCCTATCTTGCAAGTCTATAGTCACCTACTATGTGTTATGATCCGGCAACCCCGAAGTGACAATAATCGGGACCACTCCCGGTGATGACCATAGTTTGAGGAGTTCATGTATTCACTATGTGCTAATGCTTTGTTCCGGTTCTCTATTAAAAGGAGGCCTTAATATCCCTTAGTTTCCAATAGAACCCCGCTGCCACGGGAGGGTAGGACAAAAGATGTCATGCAAGTTCTTTTCCATAAGCACGTATGACTATATACGGAATACATGCCTACATTACATTGATGAACTGGAGCTAGTTCTGTGTCACCCTATGTTATGACTGTTACTTGACGAACCACATCCGGCATAATTATCCATCACTAATCTGGTGCCTACGAGTTTTCCATATACTGGTTCTCGCTTATTTACTTTTTTGTTGCTACTGTTACAATCACTACAAAATACCAAAAACATTACTTTTGTTGTCTTTACTTTTGTTACCGTTACCACCACTATCATATTACTTTGCTACTAAACACTTTGCTGCAGATACTAAGTTTCCAGGTGTGGTTGAATTGACAACTCAGCTGCTAATACTTGAGAATATTCTTTGGCTCCCCTTGTGTCGAATCAACAAATTTGGGTTGAATACTCTACCCTCGAAAACTGTTGCAATCCCCTATACTTGTGGGTTATCAACTATGAGACTAAGGGAAAGTAAGAAACTAGTTCAGACGAAGACGAGGCCACATTACCTCAACCTGGGGACATGCATGTGGAGTTTAAAAAGTCAAGCCTCCCTGATAGAGCAAAGAAGCCAAAGATCGAGTTTATCCCTTTTCGTCTCTTGCAGGAAAATAAACAGGAATTATGCAAAAGAGTATTAAGCCTTGAGCAGGAGATCGAGGACCTAAAGGAGCAAAATATTATACTCAAGCGTAAATTGAGGAACAAACCCACATCTGCAACAACTCCTACTTCATCACCTCCGGAGGCATAATTACATGGGTATGGGCACTCCCCTTGGCAACTGCCAAGCTTGGGGGAGGTGCCTCGGTATCGTATCAGCATCACACTCCTATCTTTACTGTTTTATTTAGTTTGATCCTTTTAGTAGTATTTTGATCTAGTAGATTGAAGTTTTGATATCAAGTAGTTTCGAGTTTTGGCTTTGTGATCTCTTTATGTATTCGAGTCCGCAAGCTATATATAATAAAGATTAGTGTTGAGTCAAGGGCTTTGCTATGTTGCTATGATCTTGGGAAAGTAGAAAGAATAAAAGAGTTCATTTTGATCTTATGGTTAGTGATGACTTCACACATAGAAAGTATGAGGCATAAAAGTTGTTGAGAGTTGATAAACGTAGTTTTGGTCATCGTTGCAATTAATAGGAAGTGATAAGGAAAGAGAGGTTCACATACACATATATTATCTTGGACATCTTTTATGATTGGGAGCACTCATTAAGTATGACATGCTAAAAGAGTTGACGTTGGACAAGGAAGACAACGTAATGGTTTATGTTTTCTCACATCTCAGTTAAAGTATATTGTCATTGACCTTCCAAACATGTTGAGCTTGCCTTTCCCCCTCATGCTAGCCAAATTCCTTGCACCAAGTAGAGATACTACTTGTTCTTCCAAATATCCTTAAACCCAGTTTTGCCATGAGAGTCCACCATACCTACCTATGGATTGAGTAAGATCCTTCAAGTAAGTTGTCATGTTGCAGGCAATAAAAATTGCTATCTAAATATGTATGACTTATTAGTGTAGAGAAAATAAGCTTTATACGATCTTGTTGTGGAAGTAATTGTTGGGGAACGTAGTAATTTCAAAAAAAATTCCTACGCACACGCAAGATCATGGTGATGCATAGCAACGAGAGGGGAGAGTGTTGTCTACGTACCCTCGTAGACCGAAGCGGAAGCGTTGACGCAACGTAGAGGAAGTATTCGTACGTCTTCCCGGTCCAACCGATCCAAGCACCGTTACTCCGGCACCTCCGAGTTCTTGACACACGTACAGCTCGATGACGCACCCCGGGCTCTGATCCAGCAGAGGTTCGGGGAGGAGTTCCGTCAGTACGACGGTGTGGTGACGATCTTGATGTTCAACTGTCGCAGGGCTTCGCCTAAGCACCGCTACAATATGACCGAGGTGTAATATCGTGGAGGGGGGCACCGCACACGGCTAAGGAACGATCATGAAGATCAACTTGTGTTTGGGGTGCCCCCCTGCCCCCGTATATAAAGGAGGGAGGGAGGA
Organism: Triticum aestivum; assembly: GCF_018294505.1. Taxonomy (NCBI): domain Eukaryota; kingdom Viridiplantae; phylum Streptophyta; class Magnoliopsida; order Poales; family Poaceae; genus Triticum; species Triticum aestivum. The sequence goes on along the minus strand of NC_057810.1, from coordinate 225,122,169 downwards.
GGGGGGCGGCCTAAGGAGGAGGCGCGCCCTAGGGGGGGCAAACCTACTCCAAGTAGGTTTGGCCCCCCTTTCCTATTAGGAGTGGGAGAGGGAAGGAAGAGGGGGGAGGAGAGAAGGAAAGGGGGGGCGGCCCCCCTCCCAATTCGGATTGGGCTTGGGGGGGCGCCCCCTCCTTTGCTCCTTCCTCCTCCTTTCCACTAAGGCCCAATAAGGCCCATATACTTACCGGGGGGTTCCGGTAACCTCCCGAAACTCCGGTATATTCCCAATCTCACCCGGAACCTTTCCGGTGTCCAAATATATCCGTCCAATATATCAATCTTTATGTCTAGACCATTTCGAGACTCCTCGCCATGTCCGTGATCACATCCGGGGCTCCAAACAACCTTCGGTACATCAAAATACATAAACTCATAATATAACTGTCATCGAAACCTTAAGCGTGCGGACCCTACGGTTCGAGAACAATGCAGACATGACCGAGACACGTCTCCGGTCAATAACTAATAGCGGGACCTGGATGCCCATATTGGTTCCTACATATTCTACGAAGATCTTTATCGGTCAAACCGCATAACAACATACGTTGTTCCCTTTGTCATCGGTATGTTACTTGCCCGAGATTCGATCGTCGGTATCCAATACCTAGTTCAATCTCGTTACCGGCAAGTCTCTTTACTCGTTACATAATGCATCATCCCGTAACCAACTCATTGGTCACATTGCTTGCAAGGCTTATAGTGATGTGCATTACCGAGAGGGCCCAGAGATACCTCTCCGACAATCGGAGTGACAAATCCTAATCTCGAAATACGCCAACTCAACAAGTACCTTTGGAGACACCTGTAGAGCACCTTTATAATCACCCAGTTACGTTGTGACGTTTGGTAGCACACAAAGTGTTCCTCCGGTAAACGGGAGTTGCATAATCTCATAGTCATAGGAACATGTATAAGTCATGAAGGAAGCAATAGCAACATACTAAACGATCGGATGCTAAGCTAACGGAATGGGTCATGTCAATCAGATCATTCAACTAATGATGTGATCTCATTAATCAAATAACAACTCCTTGTTCATGGTTAGGAAACATAACCATCTTTGATTAACAAGCTAGTCAAGTAGAGGCATACTGGTGACACTCTGTTTGTCTATATATTCACACATGTATTCTGTTTCCGGTTAATACAATTCTAGCATGAATAATAAACATTTATCATGATATAAGGAAATAAATAATAACTTTATTGTTGCCTCTAGGGCATATTTCCTTCAGTCTCCCACTTGCACTAGAGCCAATAATCTAGATCACATAGTAATGATTCTAACACCCATGGAGTCTTGGTGTTGATCATGTTTTGCTCGTGGAAGAGGCTTAGTCAACGGGTCTGCAACATTCAGATCCGTATGTATCTTGCAAATCTCTATGTCTCCCACCTGGACTAGATCCCGGATGGAATTGAAGCGTCTCTTGATGTGCTTGGTTCTCTTGTGAAATCTGGATTCCTTCGCCAAGGCAATCGCTCCAGTATTGTCACAAAAGATTTTCATTGGACCCGATGCACCAGGTATGACACCTAGATCGGATATGAACTCCTTCATCCAGACTCCTTCATTGACTGCTTCCGAAGCAGCTATGTATTCTGCTTCACATGTAGATCCCACCACGACGCTTTGCTTTGAACTGCACCAACTGACAGCTCCACCGTTTAATGTAAACACGTATCCGGTTTGCAATTTAGAATCGTCCGGATCAGTGTCAAAGCTTGCATCAACATAACCATTTACGATGAGCTCTTTGTCACCTCCATACACGAGAAACATATCCTTAGTCCTTTTCAGGTACTTCAGGATGTTCTTGACCGCTGTCCAGTGATCCACTCCTGGATTACTTTGGTACCTCCCTGCTAGACTTATAGCAAGGCACACATCAGGTCTGGTACACAGCATTGCATACATGATAGAGCCTATGGCTGAAGCATAGGGAACATTTTTCATTTTCTCTCTATCTTCTGCAGTGGTCGGGCTTTGAGTCTTACTCAACTTCACACCTTGCAGTACAGGCAAGAACCCTTTCTTTGCTTGATCCATTTTGAACTTCTTCAAAATTTTGTCAAGGTATGTGCTTTGTGAAAGTCCAATTAAGCGTTTTGATCTATCTCTATAGATCTTAATGCCCAATATTTAAGCAGCTTCACCGAGGTCTTTCATTGAAAAACTTTTATTCAAGTATCCCTTTATGCTATCCAGAAATTCTATATCATTTCCAATCAATAATATGTCATCCACATATAATATTAGAAATGCTACAGAGCTCCCACTCACTTTCTTGTAAATACAGGCTTCTCCAAAAGTCTGTATAAACCCAAATGATTTGATCACACTATCAAAACGTTTATTCCAACTCCGAGAGGCTTGCACCAGTCCATAGATGGATCGCTGGAGCTTGCACATTTTGTTAGCACCTTTAGGATTGACAAAACCTTCTGGTTGCATCATATACAACTCTTCTTTAATAAACCCATTAAGAAATGCAGTTTTGACATCCTTTTGCCAGATTTCAAAAAATGTGGCAATTGCTAACATGATTCGGACAGACTTTTAAGCATCGATACGAGTGAGAAAATCTCATTGTATTCAACATCTTGAACTTTGTCAAAAACCTTTTTCGACAAGTCTAGCTTTGTAGATAGTAACACTACTATCAGCGTCCGTCTTCCTCTTGAAGATCCATTTATTTTCTATGGCTTGCCGATCATTGGGCAACTCCACCAAAGTCCACACTTTGTTCTCATACATGGATCTCATCTCAGATTTCATGGCCTCAAGCCATTTCGCGGAATCTGGGCTCATCATCGCTTCCTCATAGTTCGTAGGTTTGTCATGGTCAAGTAACATGACCTCCAGACGAGGATTACCGTACCACTCTGGTGCGGATCTCACTCCGTTTTACCTACGAGGTTCGGTAATAACTTGATCTGAAGTTACATGATCATCATCATTAGCTTCCTCACTAATTGGTATAGTAGTCACAAGAACAGATTTCTGTGATGAACTACTTTCCAATAAGGGAACAGGTACAGTTACCTCATCAAGTTCTACTTTCCTCCCACTCACTTCTTTCGAGAGAAACTCCTTCTCTAGAAAGGATCCATTATTAGCAATGAATGTTTTGCCTTCGGATCTGTGATAGAAGGTGTACCCAACAATTTCCTTTGGGTATTCTATGAAGACGCACTTCTCCGATTTGGATTTGAGCTTATCAGGATGAAACTTTTTCACATAAGCATCGCAGCCCCAAACTTTAAGAAACGACAACTTTGGTTTCTTGCCAAACCATAGTTCATAAGGTGTCGTCTCAACGGATTTTGATGGTGCCCTATTTAACGTGAATGCAGTTGTCTCTAATGCATGATCCCAAAACGATATTGGTAAATCGGTAAAAAACATCATAGATTGTACTATATCCAATAAAGTACGGTTATGACATCGGACACACCATTATGATGTGGTGTTCCAGGTGGCATGAATTTGTGAAACTATTCCACATTGTTTTAATTGAAGACCAAACTCGTAACTCAAAAATTTGTCTCCGCGATCAGATCGTAGAAACTTTATTTTTCTTGTTATGATGATTTTTCCACTTCACTCTGAAATTCTTTGAACCTTTCAACTATTTCAGACGTATGTTTCATCAAGTAGATATACCCATATCTGCTCAAATCATCTTGTGAAGGTCAGAAAATAATGATATCCGCCACGAGCCTCAACATTCATCGGACCACATACATCTGTATGTATGATTTCCAAAAAATCTGTTGCTCTCTCCATAGTATCGGAGAACGGCGTTTTAGTCATCTTGCCCATGAGGCACGGTTCGCAAGTACCAAGTGATTCATAATCAAGTGGTTCCAAAAGTCCATCAGTATGGAGCTTCTTCATGCGCTTTACACCGATATGACCTAAATGGCAGTGCCACAAATAAGTTGCACTATCATTATTAACTTTGCATCTTTTGGCATCAATATTATGAATATGTGCATCACTACGATCGAGAGCCAACAAACTATTTTTGTTGGGTGTATGACCATTGAAGGTTTTATTCATTTAAATAGAACAACAATTATTCTCTGATTTTAAATGAATAACCGTATTGCAATAAACATGATCAAATCATATTCATGCTCAACGCAAATGCAAAATAACATTTATTTAGGTTTAACACTAATCCCGAAAGTATAGGGAGTGTGCGATGATGATCATATCAATCTTGGAACTACTTTCAACACACATTGTCACTTCACCCTTAACTAGTTTCTGTTTATTCTGCAATTCCCGTTTCGAGTTACTACTCTTAGCAACTGAACCAGTACCAAATACCGAGGGGTTGCTATAAACACTAGTAAAGCACACATCAAACAACTGTATATCAAATATACCCCTTTTCACTTTGCCATCCTTCTTATCCACCAAATATTTAGGGCATTTCCGCTTCCAGTGACCATTTCCTTTGCAGTGTAAGCACTTAGTTTCAGGCTTTGGTTCAGCTTTGGGCTTCTTCGTGGGAGTGACAACTTGCTTGTCAATCTACTTGAAGTTCCCCTTTCTTTCCCTTTTCTTGAAAGTAGTGATCTTGTCAACCATCAACACTTGATGCTCTTTCTTGATTTCTACCTTCGTCGATTTCAACATCACGAAGAGCTCGGGAATCATTTTCGTCATCCCTTGCATACTATAGTTCATCACGAAGTTCTACTAACTTGGTGATGGTGACTAGAGAATTCTGTCAATCACTATCTTATCTAGAAGATTAACTCCCACTTGATTCAAGCGATTGTAGTACCCAGACAATCTGAGAACATGCTCACTAGTTGAGCGATTCTCCTCCATCTTTTAGCTATAGAACTTGTTGGAGACTTCATATCTCTCAACTCGGGTATTTGCTTGAAATATTAACTTCAATTCCTGGAACATCTCATATGGTCCATGATGTTCAAAACATCTTTGAAGTCCCGATTCTAAGCCATAAAGCATGGTGCACAAAACTATCAAGTAGTCATCATATTGAGCTAGCCAAACGTTCATAACATCTGCATCTGCTCCTGCAATAGGTCTGTCACCTAGCGGTGCATTAAGGACATAATTCTTCTGTGCAGCATTGAGGATAAACCTCAGATCGCGGATCCAATCCGCATCATTGCTACTAACATTTTTCAACACAATTTTCTCTAGGAACATATCAAAATAAACATATGAAAGCAACAACGCAAGCTATTGATCTTACAACATAATTTGCAAAATACTACCAGGACTAAGTTCATGATAAATTTAAGTTCAATTAATCATATTACTTAAGAACTCCCACTTAGACAGACATCTCTCTAGTCATCTAAGTGATCACGTGATCCAAATCAACTAAACCATAACCGATCATCACGTGAGATGGAGTAGTTTTCAATGGTGAACATCACTATGTTGATCATATCTACTATATGATTCACGCTCGACCTTTCGGTCTCCGTGCTCCGAGGCCATATATGCATATGCTAGGCTTGTCAAGTTTAACCTGAGTATTCCGCGTGTGCAAAACTGGCTTGCACCCATTGTAGATGGACGTAGAGCTTATCACACCCGATCATCACGTGGTGTCTGGGCACGACGAACTTTGGCAACGGTGCATACTCAGGGAGAACACTTCTTGATAATTAGTGAGAGATCATCTTAAAATGCTACCGTCAATCAAAGCAAGAATAAGATGTATAATAGATAAACATCATATGCAATCAAAATATGTGACATGATATGGCCATGATCATCTTGCGCCTTTGATCTCATCTCCAAAGTACTGTCATGATCTCTATCGTCACCGACACGACACCATGATCTTCATCATCTTGATCTATATCAATGTGTCATCACATGGTTGTCTCACCAACTATTGCTCTTGCAACTATTGCTATCGTATAGCGATAAAGTAAAGCAATTATTTGGCACTTGCATCTTATGCAACAAAGAGACATCCATAGGGCTTCTGCCAGTTGCCGATAACTTCAACAAAACATGATCATCTCATACAACAACTTATATCTTATCACGTCTTGACCATATCACATCACAACATGCCCTGCAAAACAAGTTAGACGTCCTCTACTTTGTTGTTGCAAATTTTACGTGGCTGCTACGGGCTGAGCAAGAACCGTTCTTACCTACGCATCAAAACCACAACGATAGTTTGTCAAGTTGGTGCTGTTTTAACCTTCGCAAGGACCAGGCGTAGCCACACTCGGTTCAACTAAAGTTGGAGAAACTGACACCCGCTAGCCACCTGTGTGCAAAGCACGGCGGTAGAACCAGTCTCGCGTAAAAGTACGCGTAATGTCGGTCCGGGCCGCTTCATCCAACAATACCGCCGAACCAAAGTATGACATGCTGGTAAGCAGTATGACTTATATCGCCCACAACTCACTTGTGTTCCACTCGTGCATATAGCATCAAACCATAAAACCTAGGCTCGGATGCCACTGTTGGGGAACGTAGTAATTTCAAAAAAAATTCCTACGCACACGCAAGATCATGGTGATGCATAGCAACGAGAGGGGAGAGTGTTGTCTACGTACCCTCGTAGACCGAAGCGGAAGCGTTGACGCAACGTAGAGGAAGTATTCATACGTCTTCCCGGTCCAACCGATCCAAGCACCGTTACTCCGGCACCTCCGAGTTCTTGACACATGTACAGCTCGATGACGCACCCCAGGCTCCGATCCAGCAGAGGTTCGGGGAGGAGTTCCGTCAGTACGACGGCGTGGTGACGATCTTGATGTTCAACTGTCGCAGGGCTTCGCCTAAGCACCGCTATAATATGACCGAGGTGTAATATCATGGAGGGGGGCACCGCACACGGCTAAGGAACGATCACGAAGATCAACTTGTGTTTGGGGTGCCCCCCTGCCCCCGTATATAAAGGAGGGAGGGAGGAGGGGGCCGGCCTAAGGAGGAGGCGCGCCCTAGGGGGGGCAAACCTACTCCAAGTAGGTTTGGCCCCCCTTTCCTATTAGGAGTAGGAGAGGGAAGGAAGAGGGGGGGAGAGAAGGAAAGGGGGGGTGGCCCCCCTCCCAATTCGTATTGGGCTTGGGGGGCGCTCCCCCTCCTTTTCTCCTTCCTCCTCCTTTCCACTAAGGCCCAATAAGGCCCATATACTTACCGGGGGGTTCCGGTAACCTCCCGGAACTCCGGTATATTCCCAATCTCACCCGGAACCTTTCCGGTGTCCAAATATATCCGTCCAATATATCAATCTTTATGTCTCGGCCATTTCGAGACTCCTCGTCATGTCCGTGATCACATCCGGGACTCCGAACAACCTTCGGTACATCAAAATACATAAACTCATAATATAACTGTCATCGAAACCTTAAGCGTGCGGACCCTACGGTTCGATAACAATGTAGACATGACCGAGACACGTCTCCGGTCAATAACCAATAGCGGGACCTGGATGCCCATATTGGTTCCTACATATTATATGAAGATCTTTATCGGTCAAACCGCATAACAACATACGTTGTTCCCTTTGTCATCGGTATGTTACTTGCCCGAGATTCGATCGTCGGTATCCAATACCTAGTTCAATCTCATTACCGACAAGTCTCTTTACTCGTTACATAATGCATCATCCCGTAACCAACTCATTGATCACATTGCTTGCAAGGCTTATAGTGATGTGCATTACCGAGAGGGCCCAGAGATACCTCTCCGACAATCGGAGTGACAAATCCTAATCTTGAAATACGTCAACTCAACAAGTACCTTTGGAGACACCTGTAGAGCACCTTTATAATCACCCAGTTACGTTGTGACGTTTGGTAGCACACAAAGTGTTCCTCCGGTAAACGGGAGTTGCATAATCTCATAGTCATAGGAACATGTTTAAGTCATGAAGGAAGCAATAGCAACATACTAAACGATCGGATGCTAAGCTAACGGAATGGGTCATGTCAATCAGATCATTCAACTAATGATGTGATCTCATTAATCAAATAACAACTCCTTGTTCATGGTTAGGAAACATAACCATCTTTGATTAACAAGCTAGTCAAGTAGAGGCATACTAGTGACACTCTGTTTGTCTATATATTCACACATGTATTATGTTTCCGGTTAATACAATCCTAGCATGAATAATAAACATTTATCATGATATAAGGAAATAAATAATAACTTTATTATTGCCTCTAGGGCATATTTCCTTCAGTAATAAAAGCGACGGACTGCATAATAAAGGTCCACTTACAAGGGGCAATATAAAGTGACGTTCTTTTGCATTAAGACTTTGTGCATCCAACCCAAAACGCACATGACAACCTCTGCTTCCCTCTACAAAGGGCCTATCTTTTACTTTATGTTTTTATTTTATGCTTGAGTCAAGGTGATCCTCACCTTTCCCTTTTTCATTTTATCCTTTGGCAAGCTCCTCGTGTTTGAAAGATCATGATATACATATCCAATTGGATGTAATTTAGCATGGGCTATTATTGTTGACATCACCTAAAGGTCAATACGTTGGGAGGCAACACAATAAGCCCATATCTTTCTCAGTGTCCGGCTGAAACTCCATAACCACAAGTATCGCGTGAGTGTTAGCAATTGTAGAAGACTACAAGATAGTTGAGTATGTGGATTTGCTGAAAAGCTCTATGTTGACTCTTTCTGATGTTATGATAAATTGCAATTGCTTCAATGACTGAAATTATAGTTTGTTAGTTCTCAATGAAGTTTCTGAACCATACTTGACATTGTGAATTGATCATTACTTGACCATAAGAAATCATATGATAAAATCTATTTATGTTGCTGTTATAAGAATGATCATGATGCCCTCATGTCCGTATTTTATTTTTATCGACACCTCTATCTCAAAACATGTGGACATATTTTTCGATTTCGGCTTCCGCTTAAGGACAAACGAGGTCTAAGCTTGAGGGAGTTGATACGTCCATTTTGCATCATGCTTTTATATCAATATTTATTGCATTATGGGCTGTTATTACACATTATATCTCAATACTTACGGCTATTCTCTCTTATTTTACAAGGTTTACCATGAAGAGGGGGAATGCCGGCAGGTGGAATTATGGCTGGAAAAGGAGCAAACATTGGAAACCTATTCTGCACTGCTCCAAAAATCCTGAAACTCCACGAAACATATTTTTGGAATTAATAAGAATTATTGAGCGAAATAAATACATCAGGGGGCCCACACCCTGGCCGGGAGGGTGGGGGGCGCGCCCACCCCTACTAGGCGCGCCCCCTGTCTCCTGGGCCCCCTGGTGGCCCCCTGGTGTCTATCTTCTTCTATACGAGGGCTTTTACCCTGGAAAAAATCGTGGGCAAGCTTACGAAACGAAACTCCGCCGCCACGAGGCGGAACCTTGGCGGAACCAATCTAGGGCTCCGGCGGAGCTGTTCTGCCGGGGACACTTCCCTCCGGGAGGGGGAAATCATCACCAACGTCATCACCAACTATCCTCTCATCGGGAGGGGGTCAATCTCCATCAACATCTTCACCAGCACCATCTCCTCTCAAAACCCTAATTCATCTCTTGTATCCAATCTTGTATCCAAACCACAAATTGGTACCTGTGGGTTGCTAGTAGTGTTGATTACTCCTTGTAGTTGATGCTAATTGGTTTATTTGGTGGAAGAACATATGTTCAGATCCTTAATGCATATTATTACTCCTCTGATTATGAACATGAATATGCTTTGTGAGTAGTTACATTTGTTCCTGAGGACATGGGTGAAGTCTTGCTATTAGTAGTCATGTGAATTTGGTATTCGTTCGATATTTTGATGAGATGTATGTTGTCTTTTCCTCTAGTGGTGTTATGTGAACGTCGACTACATGACACTTCACCATTATTTGGGCCTAGAGGAAGGCATGGGGAAGTAATAAGTAGATGATGGGTTGCTAGAGTGACAGAAGCTTAAACCCTAGTTTATGCGTTGCTTCGTTAGGGGCTGATTTGGATCCATATGTTTAATGTTGTGGTTAGGTTTACCTTAATACTTCTTTTGTAGTTGCGGACGCTTGCAATAGGGGTTAATCATAAGTGGGATGCTTGTCCAAGTAAGGGCAGTACCCAAGCACCGGTCCACCCACATATCAAATTATCAAAGTACCGAATGCGAATCATATGAACGTGATGAAAACTAGCTTGACGATAATTCCCATGTGTCCTCGGGAGCTCCTTTCTCATTATAAGAAATTGTCCAGGCTTATCCTTTGCTACATAAAGGATTGGGCCACCTTGCTGCACTTTATTTACTTTATTTACTTGTTACTCGTTACTATTTATCTTATCACAAAAATATCTATTACCTACAATTTCAGTGCTTGCAGAAAAAACCTTACTGAAAACCGCTTATCATTTCCTTCTGCTCCTCGTTGGGTTCGACACTCTTACTTATCAAAAGGACCACGTGAAGGAAATATGCCCTAGAGGCAATAATAAAGTTATTATTTATTTCCTTATATCATGATAAATGTTTATTATTCATGCTAGAATTGTATTAACCGGAAACATGATACATGTGTGAATACATAGACAAACATAATGTCACTAGTATGCCTCTACTTGACTAGCTCATTAATCAAAGATGGTTATGTTTCCTAACCATATACATGAGTTGTCATTTGATTAACGGGATCACATCATTAGTAGAATAATGTGATTGACATGACCCATTCCGTTAGCTTAACACTTGATCGTTTAGTATGTTGCTATTGCTTTCTTCATCACTTATACATGTTCCTACAACTATGAGATTATGCAACTCCCATTTACCGGAGGAACACTTTGTGTGCTACCAAACATCACAACGTACCTGGGTGATTATAAAGGAGCTCTACAGGTGTCTCCAAAGGTACATGTTGAGTTGGCGTATTTTGAGATTAGGTTTTGTCACTCCGATTGTCGGAGAGGTATCTCTGGGCCCTCTCGGTAATGCACATCACTATAAGCCTTGCAAGCAATGTAACTAATGAGTTAGTTACAGAATGATGCATTATGTAACGAGTAAAGAGACTTGCCGGTAACGAGATTGAACTAGGTATTGAGATACCGACGATCGAATCTTGGGCAAGTAACATACCGATGACAAAGGGACCAACGTATGTTGTTATGCGGTTTGACCGATAAAGATCTTCGTAGAATATGTAGGAACCAATATGAGCATCCAGGTTCCGCTATTGGTTATTGACTGGAAACGTGTCTCAGTCATGTCTACATAGTTCTCGAACCCGTAGGGTCCGAACGCTTAAAGTTACGATGACAATTATATTATGAGTTTATGAGTTTTAATGTATAGAAGGTTGTTCTGAGTCCCGGATGTGATCACGAACATGACGAGGAGTCTCGAAATGGTCGAGACATGAAGATTGATATATTGGAAGCCTATATTTGGATATCGGAAGTGTTCCGGGTGAAATCGGGATTTTACCGGAGTACCGGGGGGTTACCGGAACCCCCCGGGGGCTTAATGGGCCATAGTGGGCCTTAGTGGAAGAGAGGAGAGGCGGCCATGGCTGGGCCACGCGCCCCTCCCCCCTAGTCCGAATAGGACAAGGAGAGGGGGGCGGCGCCCCCCTTTCCTTCCTCTCTCTCCCTCCTCTTTCCTCCTTCTCCAAGTCCAAAAAGGAAAGGAGGGAGTCCTACTGCCGGTGGGAGTAGGACCCCCCATGGCGCGCCCCCTCCTTGGCCGACCGCCCCCTCCCCCCTTGCTCCTTTATATACGGGGGCAGGGGGCACCTCTAGACACAACAATTGATCTCTTGATCCCTTAGCCGTGTGCGGTGCCCCCCTCCATCATAGTCCTCGATAATATTGTAGCGGTGCTTAGGCGAAGCCCTGCGACGGTAGAACATCAATATCGTCACCACGCTGTCGTGCTGACGGAACTCTCCCTCCACACTCGGCTGGATCGGAGTTCGAGGGACGTCATCGAGCTGAACGTGTGCTAGAACTCGGAGGTGTCGTAGTTTCGGTGCTTGATCGGTCAGGCCATGAAGACGTACGACTACATCAACCGCGTTGTTCTAACGCTTCCGCTTTCGGTCTACGAGGGTACGTGGACAACACTCTCCCCTCTCGTTGTTATGCATCACCATGATCTTGCGTGTGCGTAGGATTTTTTTTTGAAATTACTATGTTCCCCAACACTATGATAGATCCCCTACACTTGTGGGTCATCAGTAATAAGGACTTGGAAGTAAAGAACATAAATTAAAGACAGTAAGTGAAAGTATTTTCATGTAGTAGAGAGGTTAGGCGCGGAGAAACTTCAGATCATGGTATACGTCAAGTCTGCCAGTGCAACGGTAATTCCAGTTACCTTGTACATGAGTTTAGTATTTGATTTGTTTGTTTGTTAGGCGGATTACCCTAAGTTATGAAACTCCTTCACATGGGATTACATTCCACACTATGGTCCTGCTTAGACGTTGCCACAACATGGTCATCTCAATAATTAAGGTTGTTAAATCGGAACCATGCATTACGTTCGGTGGTTCACCGTTATCACATATTGTCTTCGATCCTCATAGATGTATCCACCTGTCACATGGAGGTCACGGATTCTCTAAAAGATATGTGTTATCTATTTAGGTCATTAGATCATGTTACATGTGCCCTTAAATTGGACAACACACATAGTGCCTACCACAATATAACAACTTACTTGACAAATCATAAGACTACAAACACGAATGCTGACATATAGAATAGGCACAGATGAATCTTACCATTCACCTCAACCTCCCATGCTTAGTGGGAATTACTCACGCATCTGAAGAGAGTAACCAATCATCATAGATAATAATTCCATGAAAATCTTATCAATAATACTGTGAAGATCCACAATAAGATGAATGATTCAACAAAGTCTCAATCTTCAGATGAGTATGAATAGAGTTATACACCCTTATCTTACAACTTGGAATTCCTCTTACAACAGTGATGATGAGATGAAGATGAATATGAAGATGGAAGAACAAAACAAGAAGGACCTCCGGCGGTTCTTCTCTCTTTGTTCTTTATGGAGTGGCGGCGACTAGGTATGTCAGATGCGTGTGTGCCCTTCACAAAAGTTGTTGTCGTAGACGAGGGGGAGCTAACGACGTCTGGTACGAGCGATTGCGCTCTATTGCCGCTAGTGCAAATCCTTTCAACTTGGAAGTTGCTCCAAATGACTTGATTTCGTATAATTCCCCTTGGTTTCCTTCCATAAATGATTTTTCCTGCCAAACAATGGAAAAACAAGTTTTCTTCTCTCCGGAAGGATTAGTGTTAGAAATAATCGAGAAATAACGAAAATGCAATGAAAACCAAGTCAAAACTCTCTGTAAAAAGTCACAAATTCTCGAGCCATCACTATGATAGGTGAGTACAACACTCCTCTAAACTTTTGGGCTGAAGCCTTCAACGCATATGATTAATTAATGTTGGGCCAGGCATACCAATAACGCTATAACCGATAAGAAAACTTAATTACTACTTTATATCTCTCTTGTTTGCATACAATCAAAGCTACTGCTACCAGTTGTCACTAAGTGAGAGAGAGAGAGAGAGAGTTGTACCTAGTTAAATGATGTATGAACTCTCTATATGTATAAATCTCGATGCATGAACTCTCGCTCACATAGTAAATTTTTGGCTCTCCTGTGCTCCACACACTACTTTATATCTCGATGCATGAACTCTCTCTCACATAGTAAATTGTATAAATCCAATATGTATTATAATCAAACAATTTACTATGAATTTAACGAATTTGATGTAACCATCTCGATGCATGAACCTTCAATACAAATATTAGTGTGTGGAGCACAGGAGAGCCAAAAATTTCCCTCCTAGTTTACATTGTAATCCTCTAATTGACAAATAATGACTTAATTTCTGTAAATCTCTTTTGTCGGCATATATACAAATCTCCTCTGACTAGCTGTCATATACAGAAAAATATGTACTGATTCGCTGGCAGTACCTGAGTAGGTCTAACGATCAAATACATATAGCGAGGTATTTGATGATATGTATTACAAGCAAATAATTTATCAAATTTAATATAATCATCACAATGCAAAAGCCTTCAATATAAATATCGGTGCGTGGAGCATCCCAAAGCCAAGCATTCCCCTCCTAGATTTCCAACAAGGATGTGGAAATTATAAATAGGCCACCCTGTTTATAGTTTTCTCCCAGAATCACCATTAGCCTTTTCTCTTACTTTCATATTTTTGCCCTCCTGCTGTTCCGATTTTGCCTCCAGAGCCCCGACTCACGGCCACCGTCGTGAACAGCACCGGCGCTCCGCCGGCGTCGGCGTTTCCTGGGGGCGACGACGGCGCGACCCGACGCCGTCGGCACCTACCCCGCGCTTCTCCGCCGCCGCTCAACCAATTGCTCTCTAGATTAGGGTTTCTTCCTGACTAAATCTGGCAATTACACCGCCGCTCTACATTTTCCAATCCATTCCTCGTACCGCCGACCAAGCCTGATCGCGACCCGCAGCTCCTCTGCCTCCTACGCCGCAGTGGTATTCCGTGGGCTGGCTCTGCATCGTCTCCCCGAGGATCTCCATTTCTCGTGCTCAACCTGATCACTCCCTACGTAGATCCGCCCGGCCTAAAGATTTCGTTTCTTCGTTGTGGTAAGCCCTGTCCCTACCCGAGTTCGAGCTATTTCTCTTTAGTTCGGGATTCTTCCAAGTTCTTGTATCCGCATGTTACTGGATCTGTTGCGAATTTGTTGTTTTGCTGATGTTCTTAGTTTAGCCCATCCAATGGATGGAGTTCTAGCTCCTAACCGGACCTTAGCCAAGCCACGAGTTCTTGTTGCTACGGAAATGATGTTTGGCTCGTAGGCGTAGTCATGTGGTCGCCGGAATTGAACACTTACGTTCGCGGGGTTTGCACGAACACAACAGTTAGACACAGAGTACGTTCAAGATCACAGCAAAGCCGTGAAGATAAAGTAGATGGAAATTGCATAGGCGTTTTCTTTCGTCTGGCTCTATGGCTCCTTACGAATCATGCGTGTCAGCAATTATATCGCTGCTAAACATGCTGGTTCCTTCCTGTTTCATACGTAGATGGAAGTAATCTTGTATGGAACCTTGTGCCGTTCTGTTCTGCAGGCTGCCTTAAATATGTTCTGCTGCTGCAAGGTATCAGGAAAAGTTTTACAAACTTACTACTGACCTTGGTTGACGTGGAACATTGAGTAAATAGAAAATTTATCAGGTTTAGCTAGACCACTTGCTGTATTGGCAACCGAAGCTAGATCACTTGGGTCAAGCTAATAATACCGGAATTGGCACATCGAGCTGCAACTGAGCTCCCTCTTGATTAGGGCACTCTTCCATCAGTATAGCTTCGCATGTTCGTTCTGTTTGACCCCCTTATGTTAGGAAGACAATATTTTAATATGCATGAGAAACTTCTTGAGCCTCAAATTTTATAGATTCATTATGGCATTTAAATTCTTGAAATGTTAACCACATGATATAAATATATCATGATCAAAGTCTTGGGTTTCAGTTTTACATTTGACAAGTGCTTGTCATTTCGTGTGACCTTTTACATACAGTTTCGAAGAAGTCATTCGCTCTTGATAGTGACTCTGGCTTCATGTAGAAACACTAGCACAATTATTTTCAGCTCAGATGCTATTGAACTAATGGTCAAGTGGACAAATACTGTTTGTTTTGTTATCCTAAATGTAAGTCTTTTTAGACATTTCAAATGGACTACAGCATACGGATGTTTTTAGACATACTTTGGAGTGTAGATTCACTCATTTGCTCCGTATGTAGTCACTTGTTGAAATCTCTAAAAAGACTTATATTTGGGAATGGAGGGAGTATATCATACTTGTTCCAGCATAATTCAAATCCAACCACTTTTTTGCTTTTTGTTGTTTTCCTTGTCGCTGACTATGCTTTTCTGCAGTTGTACTGCTCACAGTTGTATTTGCAAGCTAGCCATGGAAGACAACAATGATGAGCATAATGTATCTCTTCCTCAGGATATTCAGCACACCATTCTTGCTTCACTACCTGCTAGGGTTGTTCTCAAGTTTCGCACAGTGTGTAGATTCTGGCGAGACTGCATTCAAGAACCCAATTTTGTTGATCGTCACCTCAACAATGCTCTCCGCTCCCACCAGTCCATTGCTTGCTTCACCTCGGTTGATGAGGGTCTTGTCTGCATGTACACATTGGATCTCACCACACTGAACTGCAAAAGCATGGATCTCGTGTTGTCGAGTAGGTTTCAGATGTCAGACCCCTGCCATGGCTTGGTGTGCGCCTATGATTTAAAAGGCGCTGTTGAGGTGTTGAATCCAACAACAAGGATACATTTGAGACTGCCAGTTTCAGAACTCCAATCACTAGCTTCAGAATATTTTCTTGGACCTGCGCCTTCAACAAAAGAGTACAAGGTGCTCTGTGTCCACCACCGGGTGCGGTTCTTGACATTTGAAGTATGCACTGTTGGCACACAGTCATGGAGGGCAGTGCGCGAATCCGCAGCCCTCCTGAAGACAACAAAGGCGGTCATTGTTAATGATGTCATGCATTGGCTACTTCTTGATGAGATATCCTCCCATTTTACTCGGAACATCTTGTCGTTCAACCTGACAGATGAGATGTTCTCAGAAACTGCTGTCCCTGATGCTGTAAAAGACCGTGAATTGCACCTGTTTGAGGGGGGAGGAAAGCTTCATTTGCTGGCAATGCCCGGTGAGGGATCAGCACCTAAAACCTCTGAGATTTGGGTGGCGAACTCGACCTGTGCAGTCTGGGACCACATGTGCAACGTCGCTTTTGTGCTACCTTTGGGCATGAGGCCACTTTTCCTGCACAACAATAAGCTCTTCTATTGCAACCAAAGAAGATTCTACTATGTTGATCTTCAGGATGGGAGTGGTTCCTATCTCAACATGCCTTTTGGCGAGTGCATCATATCAGCTGGGATTTTCGTGGAGAGCCTCGCTCTACATTCTGTGACTGGCCTGGTGGACTCCAGAACAATGCTTCAAAGAACTCATGATGCTAGATCATTTCCAACAGGGCGTGGACCATCTGCTCGTGGCGCTGGATCGTCCTCAGCAGGCCCTCGGCGATCTTTCAAGAAGGCAAAGAGCAATATAAACATGCAGTGGAGGTTGGCATAGATCTCGCAAACGCCTGACATCGTATCCATGAATAGTTCTTTGTTATGTACAATCAAATAAAGTTTACTGGTGTTTGTTTGTGTAGAGATGAAGAAGAAATAGACCATGGGGGTGGGTCAGGGACAGGGTAGAACATAAGAAGAAAATAAGAAAGTGTCTCTGTTAGTAGCTTGTTCATTTTTTATCGTATGGGGATTTATGTGCTGTACTGGAAAATAAAAAAAAATGAAAACTCTGAACCTGATATACTGTATACTTGTTCTGGTTTGCTGTAATGAACTGTATTCCTGCGTTGCATTTCTGAAAGTTATGATGCCAAGACCAATAATTCAAACTGGTGTCTCTGGTGGTTGCCAATGACCTGTTATATACTGTACACTTGTTTCGGTTTGCTGTACGAACTGTACACCTGCACTGTAACTGTATTACTGAAAATGCTTATACAAAGACCAACACAAACTGCCCGCCTCCAGTTACATTCATGTGCCACACCGGTACACTACCTTCGAGGCTTACACACAAGATGCTGCGGAATTTCCTGAAGTATTTGGAGATGCGACTCAAACAGTTGGCAAGCTCAGCAACGGCGGGAAGCCGAAGTACGGCCACCAGCCGTCGCTGACGCCGCCGGAGCACCGCGCCCGGCAGACTCTCTCCAGCTCGAGGCGCCCGACGTCGATCTTAAACAGCTCGACGTCCCGGCTGTCGTGGCTCGACGACATGAACGGCCGCGGCGAGTCTTGGTTGACCTCAATGACCAGGCACCCGTTGGCCGCGCCGCGGATGCAGAACGGCCGGCCGTGCGCCGTGGACCACGGCAGTGGGATCGTCTTCTCGAGCCGCCACGACTTCGCCACGCCGTCGGCGTCGCGCGGGATCGTGTAGTAGTTGAGGCTGGCGTTGCCGTCGGCGTGGTAGAATTCGTGCGCGAACACGCCGACTTCGCCGTTCGCGCCTTCCACGACGGCGACGTTCTCCTCCCAGAACCTGGCCGGCGCCGGGACCTCCTGGACGGAGAGCTCCATGGCGCCGATGTCGAGCACCAGCCAGCGGTTGGTGAGGCAGTCCGCCCAGTAGAAGCGGCCGTGCGCGTAGTGCCGTCGGTTCCAGACCGCGTGCACCGGGCAGGAGAAGGGCGACCGGTGGCGCCTCCAGACGAAGCAGTCGGGCGACGGGAGCGCGCGCCACTGCCCTTCCCGCGACGAGAAGGCGAGCGCCACGACCTTCCTCGGGCACCGCGCCGTCCAGATCACCACGAACGAGGGCTCCTCCTCGTCTTTGTCCCCCTCGGCGTCGGCCGGCGCGAGGAATGGCTCGCACCAGCGCCGGCCGCCAAGGACGCCGAGCGGGTTGTTGGCGCTGGCGGCGAGGTCCTCCGGGATGGGCGGGAGCAGGACGTAGCGGCGGGACAAGGGGTCGCAGACGGCGAGATCGGTGACGATGTCGCTGTCGAAGGTGGAGCAGGAGGACGCCCGGTCGAGGAGGAAGCGCCCGTCGCGGTAGTCCCGGACGAGCCAACCGGGGCGCTCGGCGCCGGTGGCGGCGTCGGGCGGCGCCGGGAGGAACGCGAAGGAGAAGTCCGCGGCTCCGGCGACGTCGCGCGCGGCCGCCGCGGCCGGATGGGGCGGGTCGGAGGGGTGAAAAGCGCCCCCCGAATCGCCTGGCGCGGGGACCGAGGAGAAGACCCCGAGGAAGGGCGCCGCCGCGCCCGGGTGGAGCGCGCGGTGGCGGCGGAGGAAGCGCGGGGAGGAGACGAGGAGGCGGAACGAGGCGCAGGCCGCGGCGGCGCGCACGAGGGAGGAGGGGCACGGCAGGCGGAGCAGGATTTCGTCCACGACGTCGTCGGGCGCCTCCCGGAACGGCGCCGCGGCGACGATGGCCATGGGCGGGCGTGGGAGCTCGGCGGAGCTAGCAGCTGCGATGCCACTGCGCGTGCTGGTGTGTGGGCGTGTGTGTCGCTTTCGAGGCGCGAGGGGTGCGCGCGCGCAATAGTTTAACCCAAAGAGGTTCCGTGGGCCCGGCTCGCTTGCACGTGGGCCCGTCGGAGGTGATGGGCTGACAGGCAATCACAGAAGGGATTTGTTCGTGGAGGTGAACATGTATGTGTACGGCGCAACGGGCCACATATCCCCTGTTGTTGGCATTGTGTCCACGTCGTCGCCGGCTTCTTCATTGCTCCTCCACGGTGCGTATGCCACGGATAAGGAGCGTGACACACCATCCACAGTGCCAGCGTTTGATCCCGCCAAAAACCAAAACGGTGATAGTTTCTGATGTGGTTACCAGGGAGCAGAGGCAGCTTGAAACGAATTTATGTGTGGTTTGCAGCAGGCAAAATGCTCCGCCCACCGATTTGTACCCGACGCATACGAAATCCAACCACTTGCGTGGTGTGGAGTTGGGCGTATGGAACTCTCGTAACGTGCGGCCGCAAGCAACTGCTAGCTGGCCGTGCCTAACGAGGGTGAACAGAGATAAGCGGTTGGTGCATTTAATGTACGGAGGCCTGCAAGTGGTCGAAGGTCTTCCCAGAAAAGTCTACGAGGAATCAGAGACAATGCCTCGTGCATCAAGGAGGCGTTTGATAGGCCAAAAACTCAGAACACGAAAGTCGCATGAAACAAGGAGGTGACGCTACTGGTTAAAGGAAATTTTAAAGACAGATTTGATAAAAATCGTCCAACATAGCTTCAGATATTTTCGATAAAGGACGATTTTATTAATTCAAAATGTAGTATCAAGTGGAATAAAGCATTATGAGTAACACCCGGCCTCTGCATAACTAAGATGCACACAGTCAAATCCGAAAGTCCGATCAAAAAAACCATCAAATAAAAACCGACAAAACGGCAACAGTAGAGTCCTATAGACCGACACTATGCCTATGTCGAAGGAGGTGGTGGGTTGATCCAAAGGTTATGCTGCCACCCATGTCGGAAAAAAACCTCCATAGCCACCTGCTCCAATCGCGTACACACAGCCTTGAACATCGGTTGGTACTCCGGTCGTTGTAGAATAGACCACGTACGTAGCGAGTGCGTACACCAGAAAATAACCTGCAAAGAAGAAGCATTTTTTCCATTGAAAATCAAATCATTTCTACATAGCCAAAGCGACCAAATTAAGGCATACGCTCCCACCCTTATTAGCGTTTTGAAACTATTTGGAATACCGTCCAACTAATGGCCAAAAATATTGGCAACACTTATGGGTGGATGCAAATTTGACGCTATTTGGATGACTGACCACGTAGAACGTGCAAACTTGCATTGAAAAAAGAGGTGTTTGATTGTCTCGTCATGAGTACAAAAACAACACTTCTTACTCCCTTGCTAGTTGCGTCGTGCGAGGTTGTCTTTAGTTAACACAACTCCCCTACGAAGATACCACATGAAAATTTTCACTTTTAGTGGAATCTTGGACTTCCAAATTTTCTTGTTATTACTAACAGGTACCTCAGAATGTGTGAGCGCACGGTACATAGAGTCTACAGTGAAAGACCCAGATGTAGTAAGGTTCCAGCGAAACACATCACGGCCTTCTGTCAGGTTAATCGAATCCAACCTGGATAAAAGATTATGCCATGACACAAGTCGGGGGCCAATCAAATCCCGTCTGAACGAAATATTCGGTGGGGATGTTGTATAAGGCTGGATATTGTTCTCGGAGACTGGCATTGCCTAGCCATATGTCTTCCCAAAAACGAATCTCCGACCCGTCCTTTATCGCGAAAGACCCAAAGCGAAAGAGATCTTTCTTTGTCGCCATTAGGCCAACCCAAAAGTGTGAGTCGTCGGGTTTCCAAAATGCCTGGGACACCGCCTTTTGGCCTAGATACTTGTTACGCAGTATGGTTTGCCAAACACCATCCTCAGTAAGAAGTTTGAATAACCATTTACTGAGTAGAGCCTCATTCTTGACCTGGCCACCTTGGTCTTTCGGCCTACAAACCACACTCCATTTGGTCAGCCTGTATTTTTTCTTTTCACCGTCTCCTTGCCAAAAGAATCTAGATCTAAAATAGTCCAGTCTTTATAAGACCCCTTTTGGGAGTTGAAAGAAAGAAATCATATAGAGAACCATATTTGTGAGGACCGAGTTAATCAAAACCAACCGTCCCCCAACCGAGAGCAGTTTACCTTTCCAACTGCTCAACCGTTTCTCTAGAGGCTCCTCTACATGCTTCCACTCCGCAATGGTGAGGCGTCGATAATGAATCGGTATTCCCAGATATTTAATCGGGAATTGTCCATGTGCGCAACCAAAAAGGTCAGCATAATCGGTCGCCACCTCAAAGGCTTCTCCAAAGTAGAACAATTCACTTTTATGGAAGTTTATTTTTGAGACCCGACATTTGCTCAAACGCTGAAAGCAAGAGTTTCAGGTTTCGAGCCTTGTCCAGATCATGTTCCATAAAAAGAATTATGTCATCGGCATATTGCAAAATAGAGAGGCCACCATCCACAAGGCGTGGCACTACTCCTGCAATCTGGCCGTCCTGCTTTGCACGTTCAATCAGAATAGCCAACATGTCAGCAATAATGTTAAATAACATTGGGGACATGGAGTCACCTTGTCGTAGGCCTTTTTTGTCTTGAAGTAATGGCCTACCTCATCATTGACTTTGATGGCAACACTGTTGGAAATATGCCCTAGAGGCAATAATAAAAGGATTGTTATTATATTTCCTTGTTCATGATAATTGTCTTTTATTCATGCTATAATTGTATTATCCAGAAATCGTAATACACGTGTGAATACTTAGACCACAACATGTCCCTAGTGAGCCTCTAGTTGACTAGCTCGTTGATCAACAGATAGTCATGGTTTCCTGACTATGGACATTGGATGTCATTGATAACGGGATCAGAACATTAGGAGAATGATGTGATGGACAAGACCCAATCCTAAGCATAGCACAAGATCGGGTAGTTCGTTTTGCTAAAGCTTTTCCAATGTCAAGTATCTTTTCCTTAGACCATGAGATCGTGTAACTCCCGGATACCGTAGGAGTGCTTTGGGTGTACCAAACGTCACAACATAACTGGGTGACTATAAAGGTGCACTATAGTATCTCCGAAAGTGTCTGTTGGGTTGACACGGATCGAGACTGGGATTTGTCACTCCGTATGACGGAGAGGTATCTCTGGGCCCACTCGGTAATGCATCATCATAATGAGCTCAAAAGTGACCAAGTGTCTGGTCACGGGATCATGCATTACGGTATGAGTAAAGTGACATGCCGGTAACAAGATTGAACGAGGTATTGGGATACCGATGACCGAATCTCGGGCAAGTAACGTACCGATTGACAAAGGGAATTGAATACGGGGTTCATTGAATCCTCGACATCGTGGTTCATCCGATGAGATCATCGAGGAGTATGTGGGAGCCAACATGGGTATCCAGATCCCGCTGTTGGTTATTGACCGGAGAGGCGTCTCGGTCATGTATGCATATCTCCCGAACCCGTAGGGGTCTACACACTTAAGGTTCGGTGACGCTAGGGTTGTAGAGATATGAGTATGCAGTAACCCGAAAGTTATTCGGAGTCCCGAATGAGATCCCGGACGTCACGAGGAGTTCTGGAATGGTCCGGAGGTGAAGAATTATATATAGGAAGTCAGGTTTCGGCCATTGGGAAAGTTTCGAGGTTCACCGGTATTGTACCGGGACCACCGAAAGGGTCCCGGGGGTCCACCGGGTGGGGCCACCTATCCCGGAGGGCCCCATGGGCTGAAGTGGCGTGGGAACCAGACCCTGGTGGGCTGGTGCGCCCCACCCAAGGGCCCAAGGCGCCTAGGGTTGGAAACCCTAGGGGGCCGTTGCCCCCCCCCCGAGGGGGCATGCGCCCCCCCCCCCTGGTTGGAAACCTAAGGGGGCCCTTGCCCCGCCCCCCCCTCTAGATGGGATCTCCAAGGGGGGCATGCGCCCCTCCTAGCCCCTATATATAGTGGAGGGGAGGGAGGGCAGCCGCACCCTAAGCCTTGGCGCCTCCCTCTCCCTCCCGTGACACCTCTTCCTCCTCTAGTAGCGCCTGGCAAAGCCCTACTGGAATCCCTGCTGCATCCACCACCACGCCATCGTGCTGCTGGATCTTCATCAACCTCTCCTTCCCCCTTGCTGGATCTAGAAGGAGGAGACGTCACGCTGACCATACGTGTGTTGAACGCGGAGGTGCCGTCCGTTCGGCGCTAGGATCTCCGGTGATTTGGATCACGACGAGAACGACTCCCTCAACCCCGTTCTCTTGAACGCTTCCGCACGCGATCTACAAGGGTATGTAGATGCATCTCTCTCTCTCGTTGCTAGATGAACTCATAGATTGATCTTGGTGAAACGTAGGAAATTTTTTATTTTATGCAACGCTCCTCGACAGTGGTATCAGAGCTAGGTCTATGCGTAGTTCTCTATTGCACGAGTAGAACACAAATCGGTTGTGGGCGTAGATCTTGTCAGCTTGCTTGCCACTACTAGTCTTATTTTGCTCTAGCGGTATTGTGGGATGAAGCGGCCCGGACCGACCTTACACGTACGCTTACGTGAGACAGGTTCCACCGACTGACATGCACTAGTTGCATAAGGTGGCTAGCGGGTGTTTATCTCTCCCACTTTAGTTAGAGCAGATTCGATGAAAAGGGTCCTTATGAAGGGTAAATAGAAGTTGACAAAATCACGTTGTGGTTATTCGTAGGTAAGTTCTTGCTAGAACCCAATTGCAGCCACGTAAAAGATGCAACAACAATTAGAGGATGTCTAACTTGTTTTTGCAGCAATTGTTATGTGATGTGATATGGCCAAAAGTTGTGATGAATGATGAATGATATATTGTGATGTATGAGATCATGTTCTTGTAATAGGAATCACGACTTGCATGTCGATGAGTATGACAACCGACAGGAGCCATAGGAGTTGTCTTAATTATTGTATGACCTACGTGTCAATGATTTAACGCCATGTAATTACTTTACTTTATTGCTAAACCGTTAGCCATAGTAGTAGAAGTAATAGTTGGCGAGCAACTTCATGGAGACATGATGATGGAGATCATGATGATGGAGATCATGGTGTCATGCCGGTGACGAAGATGATCATGGAGCCCCGAAGATGGAGATCGAAGGAGCTATATGATATTGGCCATATCATGTCACTACTATATAATTGCATGTGATGTTTATTATGTTTATGCATCTTGTTTACTTAGAACGACGGTAGTAAATAAGATGATCCCTCATAACAATTTCAAAAAAGTGTTCCCCCTAACTGTGCGTCGTTGCTAAAGTTTGTCGTTTCAAAGTACCACGTGATGATCGGGTGTGATAGATCCTTACGTTCACATACAATGGGTGTAAGACAGTTTTACACATGCAAAAACACTTAGGGTTAACTTGACGAGCGTAGCATGTACAGACATGGCCTCGGAACACAGAGACCGAAAGGTCGAACATGAGTCGTGTGGAAGATACGATCAACATAGAGATGTTCACCGATGATGACTAGTCCGTCTCACGTGATGATCGGACACGGCCTAGTCGACTCGGATCATGTAACACTTAGATGACTAGAGGGATGTCAAATCTGAGTGGGAGTTCATTAAATAATTTGATTAGATAAACTTAATTATCATGAACTTAGTCTAAAATATTTGCAAAATATGTCTTGTAGATCAAATGGCCAACGCTCATGTCAACATGAACTTCAACGCGTTCCTAGAGAAAACCAAGCTGAAAGATGATGGTAGCAACTATACGGACTGGGTCCGAAACCTGAGGATCATCCTCATAGCTGCCAAGAAAGCATATGTCCTAGAAGGACCGCTAGGTGAAGCACCCATCCCAGAGAACCAAGACGTTATGAACGCTTGGCAGTCACGTGCTGATGATTACTCCCTCATTCAGTGCGGCATGCTTTACAGCTTAGAACCGGGGCTCCAAAAGCGTTTTGAGCAGTACGGAGCATATGAGATGTTCGAGGAGCTGAAAATGGTTTTCCAAACTCATGCACGGGTCGAGAGATATGAGGTCTCCGACAAGTTCTATAGTTGTAAGATGGAGGAAAATAGTTCTGTCAGTGAGCACATACTCAAAATGTCTGGGTTGCACAACCGCCTGTCCCAGCTGGACATTAACCTCCTGGACGAGGCGGTCATTGACAGAATCCTTCAGTCGCTCCCACCGAGCTACAAGAGCTTTGTGATGAACTACAATATGCAGGGGATGGTAAAGACCATTCCTGAAGTATTTTCAATGCTGAAGTCAGCAGAGGTTGAAATCAAGAAAGAACACCAAGTGTTGATGGTCAATAAGACCACTAAGTTCAAGAAGGGCAAAGGTAAGAAGAACTTCAAGAAGGACGGCAAAGATGTTGCCGCGCCCGGTAAGCCAGTTGCCGAGAAGAAGTCGAAGAATGGACCCAAGCCTGAGACTGAGTGCTTTTATTGCAAAGGGAAGGGTCACTGGAAGCGGAACTGCCCCAAATACTTAGCGGACAAGAAGGCCGGCAACACTAAAGGTATATGTGATATACATGTAATTGATGTGTACCTTACCAGTACTCGTAGTAACTCCTGGGTATTTGATACCGGTGCCGTTGCTCATATTTGTAACTCATAGCAGGAGCTGCGGAATAAGCGGAGACTGGCGAAGGACGAGGTGACGATGCACGTCGGGAATGGTTCCAAGGTCGATGTGATCGCCGTCGGCACGCTACCTCTACATTTACCCACGGGATTAGTTATGAACCTCAATAATTGTTATTTAGTGCCAAGTTTGAGCATGAACATTGTATCTGGATCTCGTTTAATACGAGATGGCTACTCATTTAAATCCGAGAATAATGGTTGTTCTATTTATATGAGAGATATGTTTTATGGTCATGCCCCGATGGTCAATGGTTTATTCTTAATGAATCTCGAATGTAATGTTACACATATTCATAGTGTGAATACCAAAAGATGTAAAGTTGATAACGATAGTCCCACATACTTGTGGCATTGCCGCCTTGGTCACATTGGTGTCAAGCGCATGAAGAAGCTCCATGCTGATGGACTTTTAGAGTCTCTCGATTATGAATCATTTGACACATGCCTCATGGGAAAAATGACCAAGACTCCGTTCTCCGGAACTATGGAGCGAGCAACCAACTTATTGGAAATCATACATACTGATGTGTGTGGTCCAATGAGCGTTGAGGCTCGCGGAGGATATCGTCATGTTATCACTCTCACTGATGACTTAAGTAGATATGGGTATGTCTACTTGATGAAACACAAGTCTGAGACCTTTGAAAAGTTCAAGGAGTTTCAGAATGAAGTAGAGAATCAACGTGACCGAAAGATAAAATTCTTACGATCAGATCGTGGAGGAGAATATTTAAGTCACGAATTTGGTACGCACTTAAGAAAATATGGAATCGTTTCACAACTCACGCCGCCTGGAACACCTCAGCGTAATGGTGTGTCCAAACGTCGTAATCGCACTATTAGATATGGTACGATCTATGATGTCTCTTACCGATTTACCGCTATCATTTTGGGGATACGCTCTAGAGACAGCTACATTCACTTTAAATAGGACTCCGTCAAAATCCGTTGAGACGACACCGTATGAATTATGGTTTGGGAAGAAACCTAAGTTGTCGTTTCTAGAAGTTTGGGGATGCGATGCTTATGTCAAGAAACTACAACCTGAAAAGCTCGAACCCAAGTCGGAAAAATGTGTCTTCATAGGATACACTAAGGAAACCATTGGGTATACCTTCTACCTTAGATCCGAAGGCAAGATATTTGTTGCTAAGAACGGATCCTTTCTGGAAAAAGAGTTTCTCTCGAAAGGAGTAAGTGGGAGGAAAGTAGAACTCGATGAAGTACTACCTCTTGAACCAGAAAGTAGTGCAGCTCAGGAAAATGTTCCTGTGGTGCCTACACCAACTAGAGAGGAAATTAATGATGATGATCAAGGTGCTTCGGATCAAGTTGCTACTGAACTTCGTAGGTCCACAAGGACACGTTCCACACCAGAGTGGTATGGCAACCCTGTCCTGGAAATCATGTTGTTAGACAACGGTGAACCTTCGAACTATGAAGAAGAAATGGCGGGCCCAGATTCCAACAAATGGCTTGAAGCCATGCAATCCGAGATAGAATCCATGTATGGAAACAAAGTATGGACTTTGACAGACTTGCCGGATGATCAGCGAGCGATAGAAAACAAATGGATCTTTAAGAAGAAGACGGACGCGGATGGTAATGTTACCATCTATAAAGCTCGACTTGTCGCTAAGGGTTATCGGCAAGTTCAAGGGGTTGACTACGATGAGACTTTCTCTCCCGTAGCGAAGCTGAAGTCCGTCCGAATCATGTTAGCAATTGCCGCATACTATGATTATGAGATATGGCAGATGGACGTCAAAACGACATTCCTTAACAGCTAACTTAAGGAAGAGCTGTATATGATGCAGCCGGAAGGTTTTGTCGATCCTAAGAATGCTAACAAGGTGTGCAAGCTCCAGCGATAAATTTATGGGCTGGTGCAAGCATCTCGGAGTTGGAACATTCGCTTTGATGAGATGATCAAAGCGTTTGGGTTTATGCAGACTTATGGAGAAGCCTGCGTTTACAAGAAAGTGAGTGGGAGCTCTGTAGCATTTCTCATATTATATGTAGATGACATACTTTTGATGGGAAATGATATAGAACTTTTGGACATCATAAAGGCCTACTTGAATAAGTGTTTTTCAATGAAGGACCTTGGAGAAGCTGCTTACATATTAGGCATGAAGATCTATAGGGATAGATCGAGATGCCTCATAGGTCTTTCACAAAGCACATACCTTGATAAGATTTTGAAGAAGTTCAAAATGGATCAGTCCAAGAAAGGGTTCTTGCCTGTATTGCAAGGTGTGAGATTGAGCTCGGCTCAATGCTCGACCACGGCAAAAGATAAAGAAGAGATGAGTGTCATCCCCTATGCCTCGGCCATAGGATCTATTATGTATGCCATGCTGTGTACCAGACCTGATGTAAACCTTGCCGTAAGTTTGGTAGGATGGCACCAAAGTAATCCCGGCAAGGAACACTGGACAGCGGTCAAGAATATCCTGAAGTACCTGAAAAGGCCAAAGGACATGTTTCTCGTTTATGGAGGTGACGAAGAGCTCGTCGTAAAGGGTTACGTCGACGCTAGCTTCGACACTGTGACACCCTCGATGCGACTATATCTCCCACGTGTCGGGGCACGACTTAGAGGCATAATCGCATTGAAGGCATAAGTCGCAAGTGAGGTAATCTTCACACAACCCATGTAATATAATGAGGGAACGAGATACATAGTTGGCTTACAATCGCCACTTCACACAATTACAAGAATAAAGCATTACATCAACCAGATACAATCAAGGTCCGACTACGGAACCAAAATAAAAGAAGAACCCCAAATGCGACAAAAGGTCCCCGATCGACCCCAACTGAGCTCCACTACAGATCAACTAGAACGAAACAACACAAAGGGCAAGATCTTCTTCGAGCTCCTCCTTGAGCTTGGTTGCGTCACCCGCTCGGACTCAACGGCACCTGCAAGCTGGTTTTGGAAGTATCTGTGAGCCACGGGGACTCAGCAATCTCGCACCCGCGAGATCAAGACTATTTAAGCTTATAGGAAGGCTGGAGTAATGAGGTGGAGCTGCAGCAAGCGACTAGCATATATGGTGGCTAACATACGTAAATGAGAGCGAGAAGAGAAGGCGAAGCACGGTCGATAAAAGTATGATCAAGAAGTGATCCTACAGCAACCTACGTCAAGCATAACTCCAACACCGTGTTCACTTCCCGGACTCCGCCGGAAAGAGACCATCACGGTTACACACACGGTTGATGTATTTTAATTAAGGTCAACTTCGGGTTTTCTACAACCGGACGTTAACAAATTCCCATCTGCCCATAACCGCGGGCACGGCTTTCGAAAGTTCAAATCCCTGCAGGGGTGTCCCAACTTAGCCCATCACAAGCTCTCATGATCAACGAAGGAATAGACCTCCACCCGAGACATTCCGATCAGACTCGGTATCCCGGTACAACAAGACATTTCGACAGAGTAAAACTAATCCAGCAACACCGCCCGAATATGCCGACAAATCCCGATAGGAGCTGCACATATCTCTTTCTCAGGGCACACTCAGATGAGCGCTCCGTACAACTAAAACCAAACCTCGAGTTGCCCCGAGGGGGCGCTGCACAGGACTCTAGTTCGGACCAACACTCAGAGGAGCACTGGCCCAGGGGGGTAAAATAAAGATGACCCTCGGGCTGGCCGACCCAAGGGAAAGAAAAGGCTAGGTGGCGAATGGTAAAACCAATGTTGGGCATTGCTGGAAGAGCTTTACTTAAGGCGAACTGTCAAGGGGTTCCCATTATAGCCCAACCGCGTAAGGGACGCAAAATCCGGGAACATAACACCGATATGACGGAAACTAGGGCGGCAAGAGTGGAACAAAACACCAGGCATAAGGCCGAGCCTTCCACCCTTTACCAAGTATATAGATGCATTAATTAAGTAAGATATATTGTGATATCCCAACAAGTAAACAATGTTCCAACAAGGAACGAACTCCATGTTCCAACAAGGAACAAACTTCAATCTTCACCTGCAACTAACAACGCTATAAGAGGGGCTGAGCAAAGCGGTAACATAGCCAATCAACGGTTTGCTAGGACATTGGTGGTTAGAGGCTGAACATGGCAATTTGGGTGGCTGACAAGCAAGTGGTAGGCATCGTAGCAATGGCATAGCAAAAGAGCGAGCAAACTAGCATAGCAAGGATAGTAGTGATTTCGAGGGTATGATCATCTTGCCTGAGATCCCGCAAGGAAGAAGAACGAGTCCATGAAGAAGACAAACGGACGTAGACGAACGGATCCTGACAACCTCGACGTTACCGGAACCAACCCGAAGAAGCAAACACCGGAAAAGAAGCACACAACATAGTAAACAACCAACACATCAACATGGCATGATGCACAAACGAGTATGAGGCATGTCCGGTTAAAGAGGCATGGTATGGGAAAGTGCAACAAACAACTCTACAAATTAAGTGGAGCTCAATACGCAACGAGTTGCATATTGAAGAAACACCACGACATGTTATTTAGTTTGATCTCGTTTATGTACTCAACAATATTAAATGTTGGTTAACATGGCAAGAGGTGAAGCACAACGAAACTACCTATCTAGGCAAGTTTAAATGAGGCCGGAAGTAACGAACAACAATTTCGGAAACTCCCCATATGCATATTTTAGATTAGGTCCTGTTCTGCCCTAAACACAATTTTAGGGTTGTTAAACATGCAAAGTAAGGCCACCATGTTAAACTAGGCAAAATTCTACCCCATTTACATATAAAGTTTATTTAAATCGGAGCTACGGTTATTTAGTTATGAAATAAAGCATTTTAACATGGTATTTGAGCAAAATTAAACAAACAGCATTTTAAGCATTTTTAACATGGATGAAAGTGGCATATTATGAAACTAGGCAAAGTTTTAAGCAAGTTACATATATAAAACATTTTACTCCGATGCACGGTTTATTAGGTGTGAACAATGCAAGATTAATGGAAATTCTGAAATATGCATGTCCAGGATTTAATGACAAAAACGCAACGCGGGAAAAAAAACAAGTCACGGGCCGAATCCATGCAGTGGGCCGAAACAGGACATGGGCGCGGGGTGGTAGCTCACCCATGGGCTCGGCCCAGTCGGTGAGGAGGGCGCTGGCGCTGCTGGTCTGGGCCGGCTTGCGGGGCCCACGTGCAGAGGCACGCTGCGCGTGTGCCCGCACGCGCGCAGGGTCGAAGAAGGCCGCGCCGGCGGCGGTTCCCGGCGATGGCGGCGGGGTCTGGTCACTGGCGAGGCCGGGAATGGATCGCGGGGTCTCGGATCTGGTGGATCCCGGGCGGATCCGGGTGGAGGAGGCCGGCGGCGAGCTGCCAAGCTCCGGCGGCGGCGGATCTGTAGAAAGGAAAGAAAGGGAGATCGGGTGAGGGAGAGAGCTGGGAAGGAGAGGGCGACGGGGAGGCGACGACCTGGCGAGGAGGCGACGTCCTGCGGGGCGCGGGGCGGAGCCCGGCGGCGACGGCGAGGCCCTGGTCGCCGGCGGCGGGACGGCGGCTGACGGCGGCTCGGGCAGCTCGAGGAGGACGCGAGCGCTCGGGCGCGGGAGGCTGGGGCGGCCTCGGGCCCAGATGGGCTTGCCGGGCCCCGATCTGGGTTCCACGGGCCCGCGGGTTTCGCGGCGGCGCGGGGAGGACAGGGGCGACGTGGCCAGGCCACATGGCGGGCGCCGGTTGGCCCTGGCGGCGTCTGGCAGCGGCGCGCCCAATGGCTGATCGCCAAGTGGCGACGGCGGGCTGGCAGCGCCAGATCCGAGGGAGGGAGGTGGCTGGCTGCGCGGAAAATGAGGGAGGAGGCGCTGATTTCGAGGAGGGAGGCGGCTGGGAGGTAGGGGAGGGGCTAGGCTGCCCAAAAATGGAAGGAGGAGGGGTTTTATATAGCAGTTTTTGGCTAGGGTTTGGTCTAGGGGGGTTTTCGGACCCTCCGATCATGATCGGGCGGTTCTGGAAGCGAGGAGCGGTAGAGTGGCCTAGGTGGGCTGTGAGAGAGAGACTTGGGCTGAGGGGAGAGAAGGGAAGTGCAGCCCGACAACTGTTTCCGGAGACCGAAAACGTCCGACGATTAAACCGACTATATTGCGGTTGTAGGTTTAACGGTTGGGCTAACAAATGGACTCCGAATGCGATGAAACTTGGCAGGCGGTCTGTCTACACTATAATAAGACCGTACGAAAAGTTGCAACACATTCCGAGAACATTTTTATGCCACTTATAAAATAATATTTCGGAGGTGCCGCGGGCGCGTGCCAGTGTGTCTGGACTCCGAACGGACAACGGAGAGAACCGGGGGAACCCGAACGGATGCAAGTTTTGAAAAACATGCTGATGAAATGCAGATGATGACATGGTGAAATACAACACGCAAGCAATGACATGGCAACAACGGCAAATAACTGGCGGACACCTGGCGCATCGGATCCGGGGCGTTACAACACTCCACCACTACGAGAGGATCTCGTCCCGAGATCTAGGATGGCACCGGAGGGAAAAGAGGAGAGGTAAAACAAAGTTGCTTCTTTGACGAACGAGTGAAACCACGAACCTTGAGAGGTTGAGCAAATTGAAAGAAACAAAACAACGGAGATGACCAAGATTGCAAACAATTCGTTGGACAAGAGGAACAAGGAATATGACGAGAACCAAGAGGTTTAGTGATAAGATAGATATTGAAACCACTCTGGTTAAAACTAGATAGAGGAGGAATAAGACTGATATAATTTGGGCAGCACTCCGACTGAAAATGGAAGGAATTGAACAAGAACTTGCCAAGATGAGAGGATACATGATGAAATCAACAACACACTGCCTCCGGAATTGAAAGAATGGCACAAGGGGTAAGAAACATTACAAACCGCACTCCGGTTGAGACGGGAGGCAAAACTTGATAAGATGAAAAAGCTTGAATGAGAACACAACACTCCGGTTAAGAAAATAACATGATCTTGACAAAACGAGATGATGAGTGAAAATAGCAACATCACATTGCCTCCGAAAGAAAGAATAGAAGATAGATCATTGAAATAAAAGAATGGAGAAGAAAATGCCAACTTCTGCCACAAATGAGCTCGGAAAGCATCCTTGCAAAGAAGAATCGAACGGAGTTGTTGGAAAATCAACAACGAGAAGCACAAGCTTGTTGTGGGCTTATGGAAAACATCTCGAGACTATGAGGTGACAACCGGCCACTAATGGAAACTATTGATTGGTTGATATGAACAATAAGACGAGAAACTTATTTCACCGGGAGGATAAATGAAGAAACTTGGATCATTTATAAGCACCATAATAACAACCATCCTTAGGGAAGGCTTAAGGTGAAATCTATACCAAGATAACTCCAATGAAGAGATTGACGGTTGAAAAGATCTCTTGAACAAAGAGAAAAAGATGGATTTAAATATGTCACTCTTGAAAAACTTGTGAATCATGAAACGCGAAGGGAAATTATTAAGAATGACCTAACACCACCTCAAAAGATAAGGTCGAAAGAATTGCACTTCGGAATGCAAGATGAAGAATGCTTGAACTCCTCAAAACAAAACATGTGTTGAGCACCATGTTTATTTTTGAGTATAGCTTGGCTGATCTTAACTTCAAGAGAAATCTTGAAGAACAATTGAAGAATGAAAAGAATCCTTGACGAACCACCATGTAGAGCCTCCATGAAGAACTCCGGTAATAAAAGGATGATAAAAAGAACGAGAAGTTGAAAACACAAGGTGAAGCCTTGCGATGATTTAGATGGAGCTTCGCGACGAGATAATGCGGAAAACTTAGAACTCCGAAAGAAAGATGAACAACAAGCAGCCAAGAATTTATTCCTCCTGAACAAACTCTGAAGGAAAGGATTAATCACTTGGATGAAACCAGAATAAGAATTATGTTATGCATATCCTTCACCAATTTAAATTGATGACAAGCAACGGATTTGGCATACTACTTATTCTTGTAGAAAGGATTAAGAGAGATATGTCGTAAACTTGAGAAGGTCTTCAATGAACCACCGGTAGGATTTGGAAAGAACGAATGAATTTATATGATAACAAGGAAAGAGAACTCTTGAACGAACCACTGTAAGAATTGAAATTGAACGTAGCAAATGCACAAATCACCGGGAAGAATTGCAAAATGAATGAAGATACTTTAGGGTATTTAGATACATGAGAACGAAGAGATCAAGAACTGATTAGAGGATATTCGATTAATGCACCGGCAAGATAGGAGAATGATAACTGACAGCTGAGAATGAATAAACCTGAATTGATGGACTCCGGATGACAAACTGAGAAGACTCTTGAATATCTCCTGATGGGTGAAAAAGATTCTCACAATCGAAAATAATTATGAGAGGATGGCAACAAGCTAGCACCATGAATCTTGAAGAGAATAGAGCAAGATTAAAGAGAAACTCTTCTTCGGTCTTCAAATGATGAGAATGACAACGAGAAACACCACCAAGAATTATTGAGGCACACCGGAAGAATCAAAAGCGAAGAGGTTGACCCAACTATGAAAAGAATTTGAAAGATCTTGGAGAAAAGCATTTGACTAATGATAACTCATTCTTACGTCAAACTTGGAGAAGAATTTAGGATAGCTCTGGGAAAATAGAAGAGTCAGGTAAGATCCTGGGAAAAGACCTGTGGGTTAGGGCCCACTCAAAAGAACACCGTTGAAAAGATTTAAAAGAGATGTTGCACCGGTTGAATTAAATGACTTGAATGAGATACCAATCTCGAAAGAGCTTGAACGAATGCAGAGTGGAAATACGAATCTTCGAGACATCTTGAGCACTCCGGAACAATTTAATAGCGAGAAATGAATGATTAAGAGGTGCACCGGCATAAGAAAAGCATTGGAAAAAAAAAGAAAAGGAGTATGCTTAATACCAAAGCTTGAATTAAATCCACCGGAGAAGAAAAGAACGAGGAATGATGAACTTGAAGCTCCATTAGAATCTTCATGAGAATCACCGGATAAGAACATTGACGGAAAAGAATGGAGAAACTTCCCATCAATAAAATGGATACTTGAAGAAGAAATCTTAGTCCTTGAAGAAAAACAAAAGGGAGGGAGGGTGGGAAAAACAAAGGCAACTTGGAGACGGATGAAACAAACAGCGTTGAGAAGAAGTGATACTTGATCTTGTGAATGTTGAAATGATCGGAACCACTTGGAGAGAAAACACGCCGGTTGAAAAGGATTAACATAACAACATCAATGATCATGAAGGATTGGTATTTACATCGGAGTATGAGAACACCATTTAAGAAAGGTATGGAATCAACACTTGACACTGAAGCAACTCGAATACCACAACTCAAAACAAAAACAAAGGGTTGGCTTGCAGAATAAGCCGGAACAAACATATGATAGAGATTTTGTCCGAAGTTTTCGTGGTGGGGCCTACACGGGCTCGATCGTACAGCACCATCATGTACAAGGCAGTGCACATGACATACGAAGCGTCCCCGAGTCGGCATAGCCAAGGACTCTTTAAGACACAACGAGACCACTGTAAAAACGACCGTGAATAGGCGGACCACTAGACGTCGAACCCCAATTTCATATCATACATCCGTCGGAAAGATATCCTAAGAGCTACTTGAATTCCCACCTATCAAACTCCCGAAATTTTCAGGTTATGCAATCAGGTGTTGGGGATACAGGGGAAGCATAATATCTCACACAAACTAACAAATCCTACATCCAGCTGTATCCATCCTTCAACACATAACCAAGAAACCTTCGGAAATCGTCTACCTCAACCTTCGAAAAGCATCCGTTATACGAGTCATGGCAATACTCCCGTACTCACCTCAGTACTGGGTTATCGGGGTTATCTCACCAACAACTGCATAAAAGAGATTTTCGATGTCGGCGTACTAAACTCAGGTATTCCAGAACTGCAACGATAAAATTATGATGACAACACCTCAGAGCTCAACTCCCCGGGACACTTCCAGTAAACCCCTGACAGGAGGCACCAAGACAATGTTCTCATCATAAAACCATCGGACCGATTCCAAGATACCCGCGTGATCCTAAAAAAATTTAGTGAATTTGAGAAGAGAAGAGTCAATACTCTACGTCAGGATGCCTTACCAGAGCGATGAAGAGACTGGTGAGTAAAAAGAATTCCTAACTCTCCGATATATAATTCCTAAATGACTCAAAACATTTTTCTAGACACAACTCGGCCGCTAAAAACGATCAAGCAATGGGGCTCCTAAGGTCGGGGAAGGCTCTGATACCAACTTGTTACACCCTCGATGCGACTATATCTCCCACGTGTCGGGGCACGACTTAGAGGCATAATCGCATTGAAGGCATAAGTCGCAAGTGAGGTAATCTTCACACAACCCATGTAATATAATGAGGGAACGAGATACATAGTTGGCTTACAATCGCCACTTCACACAATTACAAGAATAAAGCATTACATCAACCAGATACAATCAAGGTCCGACTACGGAACCAAAATAAAAGAAGAACCCCAAATGCGACAAAAGGTCCCCGATCGACCCCAACCGGGCTCCACTACAGATCAACTAGAACGAAACAACACAAAGGGCAAGATCTTCTTCGAGCTCCTCCTTGAGCTTGGTTGCGTCACCCGCTCGGACTCAACGGCACCTGCAAGCTGGTTTTGGAAGTATCTGTGAGCCACGGGGACTCAGCAATCTCGCACCCGCGAGATCAAGACTATTTAAGCTTATAGGAAGGCTGGAGTAATGAGGTGGAGCTGCAGCAAGCGACTAGCATATATGGTGGCTAACATACGTAAATGAGAGCGAGAAGAGAAGGCGAAGCACGGTCGATAAAAGTATGATCAAGAAGTGATCCTACAGCAACCTACGTCAAGCATAACTCCAACACCGTGT
Source organism: Triticum aestivum (assembly GCF_018294505.1). Taxonomy (NCBI): domain Eukaryota; kingdom Viridiplantae; phylum Streptophyta; class Magnoliopsida; order Poales; family Poaceae; genus Triticum; species Triticum aestivum. The sequence goes on along the minus strand of NC_057810.1, from coordinate 225,085,388 downwards.
TCACTTCCCGGACTCCACCGGAAAGAGACCATCACGGTTACACACACGGTTGATGTATTTTAATTAAGGTCAACTTCGGGTTTTCTACAACCGGACGTTAACAAATTCCCATCTGCCCATAACCGCGGGCACGACTTTTGAAAGTTCAAATCCCTGCAGGGGTGTCCCAACTTAGCCCATCACAAGCTCTCATGATCAACGAAGGAATAGACCTCCACCCGAGACATTCCGATCAGACTCGGTATCCCGGTACAACAAGACATTTCGACAGAGTAAAACTAATCCAGCAACACCGCCCGAATATGCCGACAAATCCCGATAGGAGCTGCACATATCTCTTTCTCAGGGCACACTCAGATGAGCGCTCCGTACAACTAAAACCAAACCTCGAGTTGCCCCGAGGGGGCGCTGCACAGGACTCTAGTTCGGACCAACACTCAGAGGAGCACTGGCCCAGGGGGGTAAAATAAAGATGACCCTCGGGCTGGCCGACCCAAGGGAAAGAAAAGGCTAGGTGGCGAATGGTAAAACCAATGTTGGGCATTGCTGGAAGAGCTTTACTTAAGGCGAACTGTCAAGGGGTTCCCATTATAGCCCAACCGCGTAAGGGACGCAAAATCCGGGAACATAACACCGATATGACGGAAACTAGGGCGGCAAGAGTGGAACAAAACACCAGGCATAAGGCCGAGCCTTCCACCCTTTACCAAGTATATAGATGCATTAATTAAGTAAGATATATTGTGATATCCCAACAAGTAAACAATGTTCCAACAAGGAACGAACTCCATGTTCCAACAAGGAACAAACTTCAATCTTCACCTGCAACTAACAACGCTATAAGAGGGGCTGAGCAAAGCGGTAACATAGCCAATCAACGGTTTGCTAGGACATTGGTGGTTAGAGGCTGAACATGGCAATTTGGGTGGCTGACAAGCAAGTGGTAGGCATCGTAGCAATGGCATAGCAAAAGAGCGAGCAAACTAGCATAGCAAGGATAGTAGTGATTTCGAGGGTATGATCATCTTGCCTGAGATCCCGCAAGGAAGAAGAACGAGTCCATGAAGAAGACAAACGGACGTAGACGAACGGATCCTGACAACCTCGACGTTACCGGAACCAACCCGAAGAAGCAAACACCGGAAAAGAAGCACACAACATAGTAAACAACCAACACATCAACATGGCATGATGCACAAACGAGTATGAGGCATGTCCGGTTAAAGAGGCATGGTATGGGAAAGTGCAACAAACAACTCTACAAATTAAGTGGAGCTCAATACGCAACGAGTTGCATATTGAAGAAACACCACGACATGTTATTTAGTTTGATCTCGTTTATGTACTCAACAATATTAAATGTTGGTTAACATGGCAAGAGGTGAAGCACAACGAAACTACCTATCTAGGCAAGTTTAAATGAGGCCAGAAGTAACGAACAACAATTCCGGAAACTCCCCATATGCATATTTTAGATTAGGTCCTGTTCTGCCCTAAACACAATTTTAGGGTTGTTAAACATGCAAAGTAAGGCCACCATGTTAAACTAGGCAAAATTCTACCCCATTTACATATAAAGTTTATTTAAATCGGAGCTACGGTTATTTAGTTATGAAATAAAGCATTTTAACATGGTATTTGAGCAAAATTAAACAAACAGCATTTTAAGCATTTTTAACATGGATGAAAGTGGCATATTATGAAACTAGGCAAAATTTTAAGCAAGTTACATATATAAAACATTTTACTCCGATGCACGGTTTATTAGGTGTGAACAATGCAAGATTAATGGAAATTCTGAAATATGCATGTCCAGGATTTAATGACAAAAACGCAACGCAGGAAAAAAAACAAGTCACGGGCCGAATCCATGCAGTGGGCCGAAACAGGACATGGGCGCGGGGTGGTAGCTCACCCATGGGCTCGGCCCAGTCGGTGAGGAGGGCGCTGGCGCTGCTGGTCTGGGCCGGCTTGCGGGGCCCACGTGTAGAGGCACGTTGCGCGTGTGCCCGCACGCGCGCAGGGTCGAAGAAGGCCGCGCCGGCGGCGGTTCCCGGCGATGGCGGCGGGGTCTGGTCACTGGCGAGGCCGGGAATGGATCGCGGGGTCTCGGATCTGGTGGATCCCGGGCGGATCCGGGTGGAGGAGGCCGGCGGCGAGCTGCCAAGCTCCGGCGGCGGTGGATCTGTAGAAAGGAAAGAAAGGGAGATCGGGTGAGGGAGAGAGCTGGGAAGGAGAGGGCGACGGGGAGGCGACGACCTGGCGAGGAGGCGACGTCCTGCGGGGCGCGGGGCGGAGCCCGGCGGCGACGGCGAGGCCCTGGTCGCCGGCGGCGGGACGGCGGCTGACGGCGGCTCGGGCAGCTCGAGGAGGACGCGAGCGCTCGGGCGCGGGAGGCTGGGGCGGCCTCGGGCCCAGATGGGCTTGCCGGGCCCCGATCTGGGTTCCACGGGCCCGCGGGTTTCGCGGCGGCGCGGGGAGGACAGGGGCGACGTGGCCAGGCCACATGGCGGGCGCCGGTTGGCCCTGGCGGCGTCTGGCGGCGGCGCGCCCAATGGCTGATCGCCAAGTGGCGGCGGCGGGCTGGCAGCGCCAGATCCGAGGGAGGGAGGTGGCTGGCTGCGCGGAAAATGAGGGAGGAGGCGCTGATTTCGAGGAGGGAGGCGGCTGGGAGGTAGGGGAGGGGCTAGGCTGCCCAAAAATGGAAGGAGGAGGGGTTTTATATAGCAATTTTTGGCTAGGGTTTGGTCTAGGGGGGTTTTCGGACCCTCCGATCATGATCGGGCGGTTCCGGAAGCGAGGAGCGGTAGAGTGGCCTAGGTGGGCTGTGAGAGAGAGACTTGGGCTGAGGGGAGAGAAGGGAAGTGCAGCCCGACAACTGTTTCCGGAGACCGAAAACGTCCGACGATTAAACCGACTATATTGCGGTTGTAGGTTTAACGGTTGGGCTAACAAATGGACTCCGAATGCGATGAAACTTGGCAGGCGGTCTGTCTACACTATAATAAGACCGCACGACAAGTTGCAACCCATTCCGAGAACATTTTTATGCCACTTATAAAATAATATTTCGGAGGTGCCGCGGGCGCGTGCCAGTGTGTCTGGACTCCGAACGGACAACGGAGAGAACCGGGGGAACCCGAACGGATGCAAGTTTTGAAAAACATGCTAATGAAATGCAGATGATGACATGGTGAAATACAACACGCAAGCAATGACATGGCAACAACGGCAAATAACTGGCGGACACCTGGCGCATCGGATCCGGGGCGTTACAGACACAGATCTGGATGACTCTAAGTCACAAACCGGATACGTGTATATGTTGAATCGTGGAGCAGTAAGCTGGTGCAGTTGCAAGTAGAGCGTCGTGGTGGGATCTACATGTGAAGTGGAGTACATGGCAGCCTCGGAGGCAGCGCATGAAGCAATATGGATGAAGAAGTTCATCACCGACCTAGGAGTCATACCCAATGCGTCGGGGCCAATCACTCTTTTCCGTGACAACACTGGAGCTATTGCCCTTGCCAAGGAGCCCAGGTTTCACAAGAAGACCAGGCACATCAAGCGTCGTTTCAACTCCATCCGTGAAAATGTTCAAGATGGAGACATAGATATTTGCAAAGTACATACGGATCTGAATGTCGCAGATCTGTTGACTAAACCTCTTCCGCGAGCAAAACATGATCAACACCAGAACTCTATGGGTGTTCGATTCATCACAATGTAACTAGATTATTGACTCTAGTGCAAGTGGGAGACTGTTGGAAATATGCCCTAGAGGCAATAATAAAAGGATTATTATTATATTTCCTTGTTCATGATAATTGTCTTTTATTCATGCTATAATTGTATTATCCGGAAATCGTAATACACGTGTGAATACTTAGACCACAACATGTCCCTAGTGAGCCTCTAGTTGACTAGCTCGTTGATCAACAGATAGTCATGGTTTCCTGACTATGGACATTGGATGTCATTGATAACGGGATCACATCATTAGGAGAATGATGTGATGGACAAGACCCAATCCTAAGTATAGCACAAGATCGTGTAGTTCATTTTGCTAGAGCTTTTCCAATGTCAAGTATCTTTTCCTTAGACCATGAGATTGTGTAACTCCTGGATACCGTAGGAGTGCTTTCGGTGTACCAAACGTCACAACGTAACTGGGTGACTATAAAGGTGCACTACAGGTATCTCCGAAAGTGTCTGTTGGGTTGACACGGATCGAGACTGGGATTTGTCACTCCGTATGACAGAGAGGTATCTCTGGGCCCACTCGGTAATGCATCATCACAATGAGCTCAAAAGTGACCAAGTGTCTGGTCACGGGATCATGCATTACGGTACGAGTAAAGTGACTTGCCGATAACGAGATTGAACGAGGTATTGGGATACTGATGATCGAATCTCGGGCAAGTAACGTACCGATTGACAAAGGGAATTGAATACGGGGTTCATTGAATCCTCGACATCGTGGTTCATCCGATGAGATCATCGAGGAGTATGTTGGAGCCAACATGGGTATCCAAGTCCCGCTGTTGGTTATTGACCGGAGAGGCGTCTCGGTCATGTCTGCATATCTCCCGAACCCATAGGGTCTACACACTTAAGGTTCGGTGACGCTAGGGTTGTAGAGATATGAGTATGCAGTAACCCGAAAGTTGTTCGGAGTCCCGGATGAGATCCCGGACATCACGAGGAGTTCCGGAATGGTCCAGAGGTGAAGAATTATATATAGGAAGTCAGGTTTCGGCCATCGGGAAAGTTTCGGGGGTCATCGGTATTGTACCGGGACCACCGAAAGGGCCCCGGGGGTCCACCGGGTGGGGCCACCTATCCCGGAGGGCCCCATGGGCTGAAGTGGCGTGGGAACCAGACCCTGGTGGGCTGGTGCACCCCACCCAAGGGCCCAAGGCGTCTAGGTTGGAAACCCTAGGGGGCCGTTGTTGGAAATATGCCCTAGAGGCAATAATAAAAGTGTTATTATTATATTTCTTTGTTCATGATAATAGTCTTTTATTCATGCTATAACTGTATTATCCGGAAATCGTAATACACGTGTGAATACATAGACCACAATATGTCCCTAGTGAGCCTCTAGTTAACTAGCTCGTTGTGATCAACAGATAGTCATGGTTTCCTGGCTATGGACATTGGATGTCGTTGATAACGGGATCACATCATTAGGAGAATGATGTGATGGACAAGACCCAATCCTAAGACTAGCACAAAAGATCGTGTAGTTCATTTGCTAGAGCTTTGCCTATGTCAAGTATCTCTTCCTTTGACCATGAGATCATGTAACTCCTGGATACCGTAGGAGTGCTTTGAGTGTATCAAACGTCACAACATAACTGGGTGACTATAAAGGTGCACTACAGGTATCTCCGAAAGTATCTATTGTTTTATGCGGATCGAGACTGGGATTTGTCACTCCGTGTAAACGGAGAGGTATCTCTGGGCCCACTCAGTAGGACATCATCATATGCGCAATGTGACCAAGGAGTTGATCACGGGATGATGTGTTACGGAACGAGTAAAGTGACTTGCCGGTAACGAGATTGAACAAGGTATTGGATACCGACGATCGAGTCTCGGGCAAGTAACATACCGATAGACAAAGGGAATTGAATACAGGATCGATTGAGTCCTTGACATCGTGGTTCATCCGATGAGATCATCGTGGAACATGTGGGAGCCAACATGGGTATCCAGATCCCGCTGTTGGTTATTGACCGGAGAACGTCTCGGTCATGTCTGCATGTCTCCCGAACCCGTAGGGTCTACACACTTAAGGTTCGATGACGCTAGGGTTATAAAGGAAGCTTGTATGTGGTTACCGAATGTTGTTCGGAGTCCCGGATGAGATCCCGGACGTCACGAGGAGTTCCGGAATGGTCCGGAGGTAAAGATTTATATATAGGAAGTCCTGTTTCGGCCATCGGGACAAGTTTCGGGGTCATCGGTATTGTACCGGGACCACCGGAAGGGTCCCGGGGGCCCACCGGGTGGGGCCACCTGCCCCGAGGGGCCACATGGGCTGTAGGGGGTGCGCCTTGGCCTACATGGGCCAAGGGCACCAGCCCCTAGAGGCCCATGCGCCAAGATAAAGGAAAAAGGGGAGAGTCCTAAAGGGGGAAGGCACCTCCGAGGTGCCTTGGGGAGGATGGACTCCTCCCCCCTCCTTAGCCGCACCCCTTTCTTGGAGTAGGGGGCAAGTCTGCGCCTCCCCCTTCTCCCCTGCCCCTATATATAGTGGAGGGGAGGGAGGGCATCCATACCTGAGCCCTTGGCGCCTCCCTCCCTCCCGTGACACCTCCTCCTCTCCCGTAGGTGCTTGGCGAAGCCCTGCAGGATTGCCACGCTCCTCCATCACCACCACGCCGTTGTGCTGCTGTTGGATGGAGTCTTCCTCAACCTCTTCCTCTCTCCTTGCTGGATCAAGGCGTGGGAGACGTCACCGGGCTGTACGTGTGTTGAACGCGGAGGTGCCGTCCGTTCGGCACTGGATCATCGGTGATCTGAATCACGACGAGTACGACTCCATCAACCCCGTTCACTTGAACGCTTCCGCTTAGCGATCTACAAAGGTATGTAGATGCACTCTCTTTCTACTCGTTGCTGGTCTCTCCATAGATAGATCTTGATGACACGTAGGAAAATTTTGAATTTCTGCTACGTTCCCCAACAGTGGCATCATGAGCTAGGTCTATTGCGTAGATTCTTTGCACGAGTTGAACACAAAGTAGTTGTGGGCGTTGATGTTGTTCAATACGCTTACCGTTACTAGTCCAATCTTGTTTCGACGGTATTGTGGGATGAAGCGGCCCGGACCGACCTTACACGTACTCTTACGTGAGACAGGTTCCACCGATTGACATGCACTTGGTGCATAAGGTGGCTAGCGGGTGCCAGTCTCTCCCACTTTAGTCGGAACGGATTCGATGAAAAGGGTCCTTATGAAGGGTAAATAGCAATTGGCATATCACGCTGTGGTCTTTGCGTAGGTAAGAAACGTTCTTGCTAGAAACCCATAGCAGCCACGTAAAACTTGCAAACAACAATTAGAGGACGTCTAACTTGTTTTTGCAGGGTATGCTATGTGATGTGATATGGCCAAAAGGATGTGATGAATGATATATGTGATGTATGAGATTGATCATGTTCTTGTAATAGGATTCACGACTTGCATGTCGATGAATATGACAACCGGCAGGAGCCATAGGAGTTGTCTTTATTTTTTGTATGACCTGCGTGTCATTGAAGAACGCCATGTAAACTACTTTACTTTATTGCTAAATGCGTTAGTCATAGAAGTAGAAGTAGTCGTTGGCGTGACAACTTCATGAAGGCACGATGATGGAGATCATGATGATGGAGATCATGGTGTCAAGCCGGTGACAAGATGATCATGGAGCCCCGAAGATGAAGATCAAAGGAGCTATATGATATTGGCCATATCATGTCACTACTCTATTTGATTGCATGTGATGTTTATCATGTTTATGCATCTTGTTTACTTAGGACGATGGTAGTAAATAAGATGATCCCTTACAAAATTTCAAGAAGTGTTCTCCCCTAACTGTGCACCGTTGCTACAGTTCGTCACTTCTAAGCACCACGTGATGATCGGGTGTGATGGATTCTTACGTTCACATACAACGGGTGTAAGACAGTTTTACACAGCAAAAACACTTAGGGTTAACTTGACGAGCCTAGCATGTGCAGACATGGCCTCGGAACACGGAGACCAAAAGGTCGAGCGTGAGTCGTATAGTAGATACGATCAACATGAAGATGTTCACCGACGTTAACTAGTCCGTCTCACGTGATGATCGGACATGGCCTAGTTGACTCGGATCATGTGATCACTTAGATGACCAGAGGGATGTCTATCTAAGTGGGAGTTCATAAGATGAACTTAATTATCTTGAACATAGTCAAAAGACCTTTTGCAAATTATGTCGTAGCTCGCGCTTTAGTTCTACTGTTTTAGATATGTTCCTAGAGAAAATATAGTTGAAAGTTGACAGTAGCGATTATGCGGACACTAGAACGCTTATGTCCCTAATGCACTGCTTAGTGTGCTGAACCCCAAACGTCGTTTGTGGATGTTTCGAACATCGAACATACACGTTTTGATAACTATGTGATAGTTCAGTTAAATGGTTTAAGTAGAGGCACCAAAGACATTTTCGAAACGTCACGGAACATATGAGATGTTTCGAGGGCTGAAATTGAGATTTCAGGCTCGTGCCCACGTCAAGAGGTATAAGACCTCCGACGATTTTCTTAGCCTGCAAACTAAGGAGAGAAGCTCAATTGTTGAGCTTGTGCTTAGATTGTCTGAGTGCAACAATCACTTGAATCGAGTGGGAGTTGATCTTCCAGATGAGATAGTGATGTTTCCCCAAAGTCATTGCCACCGAGCTGCTAGAGCTTCGTGATGAACTATAACATATCAGGGATAAATAAGATGATCCTTGAGGTATTCACGATGTTTGACACCGCGAAAGTAGAAATCAAGAAGGAGCATCAATTGTTGATGGTTGGTGAAACCACTAGTTTCAAGAAGGGCAAGGGAACAAAGGGATACTTCATGAAACGGCAATTCAGCTGCTGCTCAAGTGAAGAAACCCAAGGTTGAACCCAAACCCGAGACTAAGTGCTTCTGTAATAAGGGGAACAACCACTGGAGCAGCATTACCCTAGATACTTGGTAGATGAGAAGGCTGGCAAGGTCGATAGAAGTATATTGGATATACATTATGTTAATGTGTACTTTACTAGTACTCCTAGTAGCACCAGGGTATTGGATACCGGTTCGGTTGCTAAGTGTTAGTAACTCGAAATAAAAGCTACGGAATAAACGGAGACTAGCTAAAGGTGAGCTGACGATATGTGTTGGAATTTTTTTTTCAAGCTTGATATGATCAAGCATCGCACGCTCCCTCTACCAAAGAGATTGGTGTTAAACCTAAATAATTGTTATTTGGTGTTTGCGTTGAGCATAGACATGATTGGATTACGTCTATCGCAATACGGTTATTCATTTAAGGAGAATAATGGTTACTCTGTTTATTTGAAAAATACCTTCAATGGTCTTACACCTAAAATGAATGGTTTATTAAATCTCGATCGTAGTGATACACATGTTCATGCCAAAAGATAGTAATGATAGAACCACCTACTTGTGGCACTGCCACGTAAGTCATATCGGTATAAAAACGCATGAAGAAGCTCCATATTGATGGATCTTTGGGCTCACTCATTTTTGAAAAGTTTGAGACATGCGAACCATGTCTATTGGTGTATATGCATGAAGAAACTCCATGCAAATGGACCGTTTTGACTCACTTGATTTTGAATCACTTGGGACATGCAAATCATACCACATGGGCAAGATGACTGAAAAGCCTCGTTTTCAGTAAGATGGAACAAGATACCAACTTGTTGGAAGTAACACATTTTGATGTGTACAGTCCAATGAGTGCTGAGGCATGCAGTGAATATCGTTATGTTCTTACTTCACAGATGATTCGAGTAGATGTTGAGTATATTTACTTGATGAATCACGAGTCTGAATTATTGAAAGGTTCAAGTAATTTCAGAGTGAAGTAGAAGATCATTGTGACAAGAGGATAAAATGTCTATGATACGGTCATAGAGATGAATATCTGAGTTACGAGTTTTGGCACACAATTAAGACATTGTGGAAATTGTTTCATAATTAATACCACCTGGAACACCATAGTGTGATGGTGTGTCCGAACATCATAGTTGCACCCTATTGGATATGGTGCGTACCATGATGTCTCTTATCGAATTACCACTATCGTTCATGGGTTAGGCATTAGAGACAACCACATTCACTTTAAATAGGGCACCACGTAATTCCGATGAGATGACACCATATGAATTATGGTTTAGAGAAACCTAAGTTGTCGTTTCTTAAAGGTTTGGGGCTGCGACGCTTATGTGAAAAAGTTTCAGGATTAAGCTCGAACCCAAAGCGGATAAAATGCATCTTCATAGGAAACCCAAAACAGTTGGGTATACCTCCTAATTCAGATCCGAAAGCAATAAGGGATTGTTTCTAGAATCGGGTCCTTTCTCGAGGAAAGGTTTCTCTCGAAAGAGTTGAGTGGGAGGATGGTGGAGACTTGATGAGGTTATTGAACCATCACTTCAACCAGTGTGTAGCAGGGCACAGGAAGTTGTTCCCGTGGCACCTACACCAATTGAAGTGGAAGCTTATGATATTGATCATGAAGTTTCGGATCAAATCACTGCCGTACCTCGTAGGGTGACAAGGATACGTACTACTTCAGAGTGGTATGGTAATCCTGTCTTGAAAGTCATGTTGCTGGACAACAATGAACCTACGAGCTATGGAGAAGCGATGGTGGGCCCGAATTCCGACAAATGGTTAGAAGCCATGAAATCCGAGATAGTATCCATATATCAGAACAAAGCATGAACTTTGATGGACTTGCCCGATGATCGGCAATCCATTGAGATAAATGGATCTTTTAAGAAGAAGACGGACGTGGATGGTAATGTCACCATCTATGAAGCTCGACTTGTGGCGAAGTGTTTTCCGACAAGTTCAAGGAGTTGACTACGATGAGATTTTCTCACTCGTAGCGATGCTTAAAGTCCGTCGGAATCATGTTAGCATTAGCTGCATTTATGAAATCTGGCAGATGGATGTCAAGACAAGTTTCCTTACCAGTTTTCGTAAGGAAAGGTTGTATGCAATACAATCAGAAAAGTTTTGTCGATCCTAAGGATGCTAAAAGGTATGCTAGCTCCAGCGATCCTTTTAAGGACTGGAGTAAGCATCTCGGAGTTGGAATGTATGCTCTGATGAGATGATCAAAGATTTTGGATTTATACAAAGTTTATAAGAAACTTGTATTTCCAAAGAAGTGAGTGGGAGCACTATAGAATTTCTGATGAGTATATGTTGTTGACATATTGTTGATCAGAAATGACGTAGAATTTCTGGAAAGCATATAGGGTTATTTTGAAAGTGTTTTTCAATAGAAAACCTGGATTAAGCTACTTGAGCATTGAGCATCAAGATCTATAAGGATAGATCAAAACGCTTAATGGTACTTTCAAATGAGCACATACCTTGACATGATCTTGAAGGTGTTCAAGATGGACCAGTCAAAGAAAGAGTTCTTTCCTGAGTTGTAAGGTACGAAGTTAAGACTTAAAGCTCGACCACGGCAGAAAAGAGAGAAAGGACGAAGGTCGTCCCCTATGCTTTAGACGTAGGCTCTACAGTATGCTATGCTGTGTACCGCACCGAAAGTGTGCCTTGCCATGAGTCAGTCAAGGGGTACAAGAGTGATCCATGAATGGATCATAGGACAACGGTCATAGTTATCCTTAGTAACTAGTGGACTAAGGAATTTTCTCGATTATGGAGGTGGTAAAAGAGTTCGTCGTAAAGGTTACGACGATGCAAGCTTGACACCTATCCGGATAGCTCTGAGTAGAGAGACCGGATACATATAATGGAGCAATAATTTAGAATAGCTCCAAGTAGAACAGTTGTTTGGAATAGCTCCAAATAGAGCGTGGTAGCTGCATCTAGGAGATGACATAGAGATTTGTAAAGCACACACGGATCTGAAAGGTTCAGACCCGTTGACTAAAACCTCTCTCACAAGCAACATGATCAAACATAAAACTCATTGAGTGTTAATCACATAGTGATGTGAACTAGACTACTGACTCTAGTAAACTCTTGGGTATTAGTCACATGGCGATGTGACCTGTGAGTGTTAATCACATGGCGATGTGAACTAGATTATTGACTCTAGTGCAAGTGGGAGACTGTTGGAAATATGCCCTAGAGGCAATAATAAAAGTGTTATTATTATATTTCTTTGTTCATGATAATAGTCTTTTATTCATGCTATAACTGTATTATCCGGAAATCGTAATACACGTGTGAATACATAGACCACAATATGTCCCTAGTGAGCCTCTAGTTGACTAGCTCGTTGTGATCAACAGATAGTCATGGTTTCCTGGCTATGGACATTGGATGTCGTTGATAACGGGATCACATCATTAGGAGAATGATGTGATGGACAAGACCCAATCCTAAGACTAGCACAAAAGATCGTGTAGTTCATTTGCTAGAGCTTTGCCTATGTCAAGTATCTCTTCCTTTGACCATGAGATCGTGTAACTCCTGGATACCGTAGGAGTGCTTTGAGTGTATCAAACGTCACAACGTAACTGGGTGACTATAAAGGTGCACTACAGGTATTTCCGAAAGTATCTATTGTTTTATGCGGATCGAGACTGGGATTTGTCACTCCGTGTAAACGGAGAGGTATCTCTGGGCCCACTCGGTAGGACATCATCATATGCGCAATGTGACCAAGGAGTTGATCATGGGATGATGTGTTACGGAACGAGTAAAGTGACTTGCCGGTAACGAGATTGAACAAGGTATTGGATACCGACGATCGAGTCTCGGGCAAGTAACATACCGATAGACAAAGGGAATTGAATACGGGATCGATTGAGTCCTTGACATCGTGGTTCATCCGATGAGATCATCGTGGAACATGTGGGAGCCAACATGGGTATCCAGATCCCGCTGTTGGTTATTGACCGGAGAACGTCTCGGTCATGTCTGCATGTCTCCCGAACCCGTAGGGTCTACACACTTAAGGTTCGATGACGCTAGGGTTATAAAGGAAGCTTGTATGTGGTTACCGAATGTTGTTTGGAGTCCCGGATGAGATCCCGGACGTCACGAGGAGTTCCGGAATGGTCCGGAGGTAAAGATTTATATATAGGAAGTCCTGTTTCGGCCATCGGGACAAGTTTCGGGGTCATCGGTATTGTACCGGGACCACCGGAAGGGTCCCGGGGGCCCACCGGGTGGGGCCACCTGCCCCGGGGGGCCACATGGGCTGTAGGGGGTGCGCCTTGGCCTACATGGGCCAAGGGCACCAGCCCCTAGAGGCCCATGCGCCAAGATAAAGGAAAAAGGGGAGAGTCCTAAAGGGGGAAGGCACCTCCGAGGTGCCTTGGGGAGGATGGACTCCTCCCCCCTCCTTAGCCGCACCCCTTTCTTGGAGTAGGGGGCAAGGCTGCGCCTCCCCCTTCTCCCCTGCCCCTATATATAGTGGAGGGGAGGGAGGGCATCCATACCTGAGCCCTTGGCGCCTCCCTCCCTCCCGTGACACCTTCTCCTCTCCCGTAGGTGCTTGGCAAAGCCCTGCAGGATTGCCACGCTCCTCCATCACCACCACGCCGTTGTGCTGCTGTTGGATGGAGTCTTCCTCAACCTCTTCCTCTCTCCTTGCTGGATCAAGGCGTGGGAGACGTCACCGGGCTGTACGTGTGTTGAACGCGGAGGTGCCGTCCGTTCGGCACTGGATCATCGGTGATCTGAATCACGACGAGTACGACTCCATCAACCCCGTTCACTTGAACGCTTCCGCTTAGCGATCTACAAGGGTATGTAGATGCACTCTCTTTCTACTCGTTGCTGGTCTCTCCATAGATAGATCTTGATGACACGTAGGAAAATTTTGAATTTCTGCTACGTTCCCCAACAGCCGTTGCCCCCCCCGAGGGGGCATGCCCCCCCTTGGTTGGAAACCCTAAGGGGGCCGTTGCCCCGGGGGCTGGCGCCCCCCCTCTAGATGGGATCTCCAAGGGGGGCATGCGCCCCCCTAGCCCCTATATATAGTGTAGGGGAGGAAGGGTAGCCGCACCCTAAGCCTTGGCGCCTCCCTCTCCCTCCCGTGACACCTCTTCCTCCTCTAGTAGCGCTTGGCGAAGCCCTGCTGGAATCCCTGCTGCATCCACCACCACGCCGTCGTGCTGCTGGATCTTCATCAACCTCTCCTCCCCCCTTGCTGGATCAAGAAGGAGGAGACGTCACGCTGACCGTACGTGTGTTGAACGCGGAGGTGCCGTCCGTTCGGCGCTAGGATCTCCGGTGATTTGGATCACGACGAGAACGACTCCCTCAACCCCGTTCTCTTGAACGCTTCTGCACGCGATCTACAAGGGTATGTAGATGCATCTCTCTCTCTCGTTGCTAGATGAACTCATAGATTGATCTTGGTGAACGTAGGAAATTTTTTATTTTATGCAACGTTTCCCGACAAACACTACCTCCAGTTAGAAAATTTTGGATCCACTGGCACCATTTATCTGAGAAACCTTTCATTCTTAGAGCCTGTTGGAGGAAAGACCATTTAACCTTGTCATAGGCTTTTTCAAAGTCAATTTTGAATATCACTCCACTCATGTTTTTCCGGTGCATCTCATGGACGGTCTCATGCAGGACTACTACACCATCGAGTATATTCCTTCCTTGCATGAACGTCGTTTGAGATGGCCGGACAACATGGTCAGCTACTGCGTTTAACCTATTCGTAGCCACTTTGGTGAAATCTTGAAGCTGACATTAAGGAGGCATATTGGTCTGAACTGTTGGATCCGTTCGACCTCCTTAATCTTCGGCAATAAGACAATTACGCCAAAATTCAGCCTGAATAGGTCAAGCCGATCAGCATGAAGACAATTGAACAACTCCAAAAGGTCAGTCTTGATGATATCCCAGAAATTCTGATAGAATTCTGCGGGGAAACCATCAGGGCCTGGAGCTTTATTGTGTTCCATTTGGAACACAGCCGCTCTCACCTCCTCTTCTGAGAAAGGTGCCGTGAGGATATCGTTCTCTTCTGCCGTGACTTGTGGAATATCATCTGTTCGGGTCTCGTCAAGGGTGACATTCCCTTCATCCGGCGCTCCGAATAGAGATTTATAGTATTTGGTGATATACCTTTTGAGCTCCTCTTGACCTTCGATCCGCCCCTCATCCTGTTGGAGACTATGAATACATTTCTTCCTATGGCGACCATTGGCGACCAATTGAAAGTATCTTGTATTTCTATCTCCCCTGAGGATGAAGTCAGCTTTGGACCTTTGGTAGTATTTGATTTCCTCTTCTCATAGAAGACGGGCAACTTCTCATTAGATTGATTTTTCAATTCAATCTCTTGTTCAGATAAGGTGCGGGTCTCTGCAATTTTGTTGAGGTCATCAATGATGGTACAGAGGTGCTGCTTTTCCTTTTTGTACAACTCGTTGGTGTGTTTTGCCCATCCAGAGATATGTTGCCTCATGACCCTTATTTTAAAATTCCATCTCTGAATTGGTGTATGACCAACGGAGGGCCTCTCCCAAACATTCTTGATTATGTCTACAAAACCTTCCTGATGCAGCCATCCCAATTCAAATTTGAACGGGCGGCGGGTAGGAAGGTTCGTAGAATTAGAGTCAAGAATGATCGGTACATGATCTGATAATGCCTCGATTCGCTTTAGGGCTCGCACTGTTACCATAGGAAATTTTAGCTCCCATTCAGTATCCATGAGTACCCTATCAAGCTTCTCGTACGTTGGCATAGAACGGTTATTAGCCCAAGTGAACTGCCGCCGCGACATACAAGCCTCCAGAAGATCCAAACTGTCAATTACAGCATTGAATAGGAAAGGCCAATGAGTGTCGAAGCGGTCATTATTTTTCTCTTCATGGTACCTAAGGATATTAAAATCCCCTCCAATAAGTATTGGGTACGGGTTATCCTTAGCCAGGTTCACCAATTCATGGAGGAAAGCAGATTTATGCTCCTCTTGGGCAGCTCCATAGACTGCGACCAGGCTCCATGTAAAATTACCAGCCCTGTTTCGTAGGTGGAATTTGATATGAAATTCACCGGTCGAAAAGGCCAACAAGTCCATGGTCGTGGTCTGTATCCCAAGAAGGATTCCTCCAGACCTTCCACGAGTTGGTAGACTATGCCATGCGTAGTCCAAACCACCTGCTAGGTGATCGAGGACGTGCTGGCGGAAGTCACATTTACCAGCCTCAGAAATTGCCCCAAAATCCAATTCGTGTTCTCGCACACAATCACTGACGTGTTTATGTTTAGCCAAGTCTGAGAGACCTCTGCTATTCCAAAACATGCCTCTCATGTGGAAACTCGGATTGGAGTGGAACATTTCGCCTTGTTGGGCGTTTTTTTCTTTTTAGAGGAATGTGATTTAGATTTCCGTGAAGACGCTGTGAAGTCACAAAACATGGACCCAGGTCTTGCGTCATCTAATCCAACCTCAGTAACCTCACCAACCAAGTGGGAGATGAGTGGACCATCATATTTGGCATCCATTTCATCCTCCTCCTTGGTTTCGGGGTTAGGTAGGGTGTTATTACACTCCAGAGAAACCTTTAAACGGTCAATCTCCATGTGTTTAAGTGCCCCAACCGACAGGTTAATTTCATCATTATTCTTTCCCATAGATACACCCACATTCTTTAAGCTAGTAGAAATACGAGTATCTGAAAAGGAAAGAAAAGATTGCATGGAAGAAGTACCTGGTGTGGGGTCCAAATTCCTCAAGGCTTGGCGGCACATTGCTTTCGCTAGCGAATGCTCATCAGTCGTAGAGGAGCCATCGGCGGAAATGGAATGTCGGTTACTACGTCGAAGGGGCGAAGCCAGCCCTCCGGACATAGTACCCGTTGATGCCTTCGGTTTAGCCGCAAGTGGAGAATTCTGCACTCTTGAAGGAGTCTGAACTGTCACAATTGGTGCCGAGGTAGAAGTAGTCGCACAGACCACCGTCGGACCAAGAGGAACCACGGCGGCCGAAGCTTGAGTTGGAGAAGCCGCCGCAGGCACCGTCGAGGATCCGCACATGCAAACCGAAGCAGCAGCTGCCGCCTGCTCAGCTGGCGGTGCAACCGCGCGCTCGACCGGCTGCACCAGCAGAGAGGCTGCATCAGCATCAAGCGGTGCACATGCACTATCATCCTTGCGCACACGTAGCATGCACACATGAGCACCCGCCCCATGCACATCACACATGGGTGCACATGCATACATGCAAGCCTCCGCAGCATCCCCATGCACGTCCATGGATGGATGTTTTGCACTCCCTCCAAACGGCGCCTCCACAGCCGCTCGCATGGGCGATGTAGCCGCCGCCTGCACATGCAGCAGAGTAGTTCCCTGTACTGAAGGATCAACGTCCGATCGCAGCACTTCACAAACATGGGTCGTCGTGGGTTGCACTCGAGCTGATACTGGCACATCAAGAGCAAAGTTTCCCAGTTTATTGGTTTGGTGTGGAAGTGTAACAAAGTAATAGCCCAACTGACAAGTCTGCATGGGAACGATGGTTGTTTGAGGCCCCGACACCATACTTCCACCATCATATTGGGCGCCTTTTGGTCTCTTGCTTGCTTCCCTATCTGGCATATCCTCGTCCCGGTTAGTACCATCGTCATGCCCCGTCATCGTGATGCTCCCAAATCTGCGGAATGAATTCAGCATCGGGGATGAAATCATCCTCCTCCAGTACAAATCGAAATGCATATCCGTTGAGCTTGACATAAACATAGCTTCAGACATGAACACAAAGTTTAACACTTACGGTTAACGAAACTACGAGCCAATCATCAGAATGGAACCATAACGTCGATGTGCATCATTTTCATGTATAATTTATCTCGAATCAAAGCATCATTGTGCAGATTAGAAGGGACTAGGTGAAGAAAATTAAGGAATGTGAGTAAGATCAAACCACATGCAAAGCTAGGTAACATCTGCACGGTGTGGTAGGGAAATTTAGTAAAAAAAATTGTGTAAAAGCTCTAAACATGAACACAAAATTGGACATTTACAATCAACAATACTATGAACCAATCATCTAAATGAAATCACAACATCAGTGTGCATCTTTTCATGTACAACTTATGTTGAATCAAAACACTATTACATAGATTAGTTGAATGCCCGTGCGTTGTCACGGAAATACGAAATATGATGTAAAAAGATAACTCGATATGAATTAACAATATCCATATCTATCAGCGACACATTCTGCAAAGTGAAATACATATACAACTATATGAATTAAATATAGTAGTACCGTTTTTTCCGAGGAATAGTATCATAATTCTCATGCAACATGGAAAATAAAAGGCTAAAAGGACAGACATCTAAGAAATTTGATAGCCCTCACATACCGTCTAAATACCTTGGTTCTACTCCCTCCGTTCCTAAATACCTCTGTTCGAACATGGACTACATACCGAGCAAAATGAGTGATTCTATAATCTAAAATATGTCTTTATACATCCTTATGTAGTCCTTTATTGAAATTTCTAAAAAGATTTATACTTCGTATTACAGCTGTGACTGTTCTCACTCTCTCCTCACCGCTCTCACTTTCTCCTCACCGCTTAGCCCTTTTCCCTTCAGGGCATGTATAATGGTGCTATCTTAGGAGTGCCACGTAGGATAAATGATGAGGTGGAGGAGAGAGAACTCATAAGAAAAGACTTGTCTTCTCTTATTTAAGATAAGACAAGAGATGATCTCTTAGCACAATTTGTCTCACCATATTTTAAGGAATAACTAGTTATTGAAGATAAGGCTAAGATATAACCCATTGTAGACATATTTTTTTTGTCATCTCTAAATTACATGCAAGACTTAAGATAAGACTGTCCTATCAACCATTGTACATGCCCTTCACGCTACTGATACTTTTCACTTTCCAGAAATACCCTCCCACCACCGCTCCCACACACTCGAGCTCACTCTCTCGTCCCCCTCTCACCCACCCCTTCTCGCTCCCCTCCAGATCCCCATCGTGCCGGCCTCTCCTCGCCGCCGTCACCGGCCTCTCCTCGCCGCCTTCACCGGCCTCTCCTCGACTCCCTTACTCTCCACCACCACGCACCCCATTTCCTCCCACCGCGCACCCCGTACCGTAGGTCAAAAGCTTGATTTTTTAGGCGCCGGCGACGAGCTTCTGGGCGGCGGAGGCTGGATCCGCGTGCGTCCACGCCGGCTTGGCAGTGGCGCTTGATGTGGAGCGGCGCTGGAGCAGCGGAGCGGGGCTTTCTTCCTCACCTCACAGCTCCGTCCTCCTCCACGACCACGCAGCCGCGGCGGCGGAGGAGCCGAATTCCTAGCCAGCGAGCTCAGGGAGCCATGGGTCCATGGGTACGAATCCCTTCTCCTCCTCTCTCTCTCTCTCTGACCCACCCCCGTCTCTTCTTCCTCCCTCTCTGACCCCCGTCTCCATGACCAGGGCGACGCCATGGAAGGGCCACCAACTACAGCAGTGAGGAGAGGAGAAAGGGAGTAGCCTGACGGTCGTCTTCCACCTTCGCCTACGCCCTCGCCCTCCACCTCCACCTACGCCCCCGCCGGAAATAGTACAATGGCCAAGGAAATAGGCAGGATGCGCTGCTTCCCGGATGGACATGGACATGCTTCTCCAACTCTGCTTCTTCCTGGGTCACCATGGAAGGTACTCCATTTATGCTCTGCTATGCTCCATGGTATGCTTGCTGCAACTTACTGATGCATAATTCAGTCAAGATAAAACTGTAGAAATCTCAAACTTTAGCATGGACTGAATAATGTTTGTGCATAATTCAGTAAAATTCAGTTAAGGATTTTGTTACGATTGTTACTGGATCATCCATGGACTGAATAAGTCAGTCAAATTCAGCTAAGACAATTTAGTCAAATTCAGCTAAGATCATTCATGGAATTGTTCTTGCAATCAATCACGAGCTTCATTCATTCGTTCATTCAGAGGGATAATTGTTTACAACCTGTGCAAGTTGTCCATTTTTTGATTTGTTAGCATCACTCAGTCATCCACCATTACACTTTCCTTGTCCTACCTTTTTGTTGTGAATTCTGCAAGCTGTGCTTGCTTTAAATTGCAGTAGGAAGAACTTGCTTTAACAGAATTTGCTTGCAGCAGCAGTAGCTTGCAATTTTGCTTGCTCGCACTGCTTGTAGTGCAGTGCACTGCTTGAGTAGTTCCCCCTACAGACTCTGTAGCAAGTGAAGTAGTGTCCTCTCTCCCTCTCTTCTTTTTCAGTACAGTAGGAGCATTCTATTTTCTGCTTTAACTATAACTTTGACTGAAACATTTTTCTATTAATTAAAATAAATTCAAACTTTTTCCTTTAATTAACTTAAACCTTTTAATTTATTCCTCCAGTAGTAATTAACTGAAACCTTTTGTGTTAACTCAAATTAACTAAAACATTTTTTGTTAATAAAAATAAACTGAAGCCTTTTCCTTTAATTAACTTAAATCTTTTCAGTTAAGGAGTACTCCTCCAGTAGTATTGGTCATTCAGGAGTAGTTATATATGTCATTCAGAAGTACTATTAATTAGGGAGGAGTAAAATTAACTTGTGCTTGCAGTATAAGGCTAGCTAGATGAGTAGTATCGGTATACGGTTAGGATTAGGTTGTTTATTTAGTGAGATGAGGATTAAACCTTTCCTGATCCATCTGCCAATCCTGACCAAATTTTGAATTGTACACACCCACAATGCATTTCAACATAGCAAACCACAATGGCAGAATCATACAGATTTATGCAAGTTAACCTGACATAAAAGTCATACTCTACAATGGTGACACTCATACTGATGTACCATTTGTAAAGTCGAATGCAAAGCTTGGTCTGCATCTTTTTGCAAATAGCTTAAGGTTGATGTTTCTAATCCTGTACATGGTACTTTGGAATCACCTTCTGCATTGAACTTTGAGGCCTGAAATTGATGTTTAAGAACGTGTTAGAAATTAAGGATAGCTGCATGCTAAATCTTATAACAAAGGTACAGAAAAAAGCAGATCAACAGATTATGTTCCTTTTCTTCATATCAAAGTATCTGTCGCCTAGAAAAACTCATCCTTTAATAGTTGAGATAGTAGAGATATGAGGAGATCACTGATGGCTTCACTCAGCTTGGGTTCTTCATTAATTATCAGATACATAGTTCCTTATCCATGTATTTCTAACAAGAGATTCTATGCAACTGAAGTTTAAGTCATTATTTTTATTGCTATATGATATTAGATGTCTCAGGTTTTTACCATATTAAAGAGCATATGAATTAGAAAGAAATACGAAACCTTAGTAATTTTGTTCTTCTTTACCAGGTCACTGTCCAAGCATCTTCCTCCTGCATATATTGGAAACTTCACGCTGTCTCTTGTTATTTCCAACTTAAACAGGTGCATCTTTGACCAAGTATAGGACGGGCAGATGTCGCGAAAGGAATATTCATGGTTTCTGAAGACTGACTATGCTCCCTCGAGTACTACGCAGCAACAAACTCAGGTCAGTGTGCATTAAGATCTACAATAGTATGTGGTTGTAATGCAGAATTGAAAACTTTACCTTGAGTTGCTATAATTTGATCCGGTGACTTCATGTGCCAAGGACTTCCTTGTAGACTATGTTCTTCATGGTCGTTAATAAGCGCTCAGATCTTTTTCGCCTATCTGAATTATTGATTTGTTCCTTGCCCTTGCCCTTACCCTTGCCCTTACCATTGCCGTTGTCCTTGATGGCGAGAATCTTAATGTTCCTCTTCGCAGTGGCTCTAGACAATGCGACGTAGAGCTGATCGTGAGAAAATATAGGGTCCAGTAGGTACACCGACAATCGGGATGGTCTGCCCTTGCGCCTTGTTGATTGTCATGGCAAAACTGAGCCTAATAGGGAACTGCTTCCTCTTGAACTTGAAAGGGAATATATCGTCATCGGATGGGCAGAGAGGTATCCGAGGAAGGAACACCCTCCTACTAGCATGTTGTCCTAGCACGATTTCTGCGTCGATGGCGTTCCTTTGGAAACCCCGGACCACAAGCCTTGTGCCGTTACACAACCCATTAGCTGGATCAATGTTTCTCAACAGTATAACGAGGCAATTTAACTTCAGTTTGAGTGCATGCGGAGGCAGCCCGTTGGGAGTCCGGTTGTTCAGGAACTCTGGGGCATAGTAGCCGTGTGGATCATTCTCTGCAATATCAAAACTGTGGTAGATCTTCTCTTCGCCCTGGAAGCACTCTATCATGCGTGTGTTTATCTTATCAACGTTGTCGTTCTTGGTGGAGAGGATCGCTCGAGATGTCATGTAATTTGGATCAGCCATGTTGTTGTCTAGAGCAGGAAATACATGGTCGATTAGCTTCTCTAGGTCAACACCGTCCTCTGTTGGCTGCACACAAATATCTTCGGGGAGCCTTATGTTGCCTTCCTCATCGGTTTCCTCGGTGCCGTTGCCTACCTTAGCAAGTAATCTGCGAACCACGGGTCGTTATGCGCTCTCATGTTGGTGACGAGCCTTAGTTGGCGCATGCCCTTACATAGGTACGAACTCCGCAAGGTCACATCGATTATCTGACCTCGTGACCCCTTCCTGACGACCGGAAGCACCTGCCTAAAGTCCCCACCGAACACGACAGTCTTTCCCCCAAATGGCCGGTCCCGTCGTCCCATGATGTCCCGCATGCTATTGTCTAGTGCCTCAACCGCTTGCTGCTTGGTCATGGTGGCCTCGTCCCATAGGATGAGTGAAGCCATGTGCAGGAGCTTGGCTGTTCCACTTTGCTTGGTGAAGCTGCACGACCCCCCATCTTCAATGCTGAGTGGGATCTTGAACCTCGAGTGGGCTGTCCTTCCTCCGGGCATGATGGAAGCCGCAACGCCTGACGTCGCCGTAGCCACCGCGATCTTGCCCTCGCCTCGAACCTTTGTGAGTAGTGCCTTGTATAGGAAGGTCTTCCCGGTGCTTCCTGGTCCATCGACAAAGAATACACCCCCATCACTAGCATCAACTGCTGCCAGTATCTCGTCGTATGCAAGCCTTTGCTCAGGGTTTAGCGAGGACGCTAAAGCAGCATCGTTCGCGTCAACCTCGATGGATGACTCCTCGGTGACTTCTCTGGCCTCGCCTCCAGTAGTGTCATATGTCTCGTCGATGTTCGGAAGAGGGAACAACGCTATGTCTTTGCCCATGGACTGTAGCATGCCCCTAATGTCAAGCAACACCATCTGCTCCACTGCCTTTGAGCACGTGTGTGATCGGCGGTAGTCATCAGACATCGCCTCTAGGTGCCTATCCCATAGACCGCGCACATCACCTGGCTCACAGAATACCAAGATTGTTGCAAAGAGCCTCCTGAGTGAGGCTGGCATCGCGAACTGTGTTGACTCAATAAGACACTCGTCAAGCGTGTTGTCGGCCTCGATGAGGCCCAATCTCTCGGCAGCCTCACGGAAGCTATCACAGAGCACACCGTCCACGGACCGCAGGTCCTCGAAGGATGTCTTGCCTGGTACATGGTTGAGAAGAACTCACAGAAAGTACCACTCCCCCTCGGCTGGATGGGCTGACACGATTCGACCTACTTGGTGCGGCTTTTCTCTCGGCCTCCAGTACTTCCGTCTCTGCCATGTGAAACTTCCCGGAAAGTCCTTGTACAGGATATCACAAGCCCACACGTGCTGCTGATTAGCAAGGAAATACTCCATCAGCATTGATTTAGATGCATTATCACGGGCGACGACATCGGTCAGGTCCTCTCCTGCTTTGAACGTGACAGTATTCATATTAGGGAGATGAAGCGGCAACTGTAGGACTGACAGGAAACTCTCAGAAAGGTTGAAGCCAAATATCCTCCACATCGCCTCTGGTGAAGTAACCCATCTCGCATTGACGTACCTTTTAATCTCGTCTACAACCCCGTTGCTGTCAGGCTGGTCAATGTTGAATGAAGCTCGATCGTGACCCTTGTATACGTATTTGTAAAGGTACTTGACGGCCTTGATGCTGGAGCACACCTCGACATTTATGTGGCAGTTGAACATCCGCAACAGATAAGGGTTATAAGGCACGACCCATCTGTTATCCAGCATTTGACAGCGGACCTTAGCCTGACGACCATCGTCCCGCTGTCGATAAACCGGGTATGAATCCTTCCCCTGTAAGGTGTTCTGGTTGAACGGCCGTGGGTACTTGCTCTTGCACTTCAAGTCTTGCATGCACACATTTTTGGGATTAAGATTGCCACATGGGCCGTGCATCATATGCTTCACGACCATGGCATAGAGCTCTGGATACTTAGGCCTATCCGGGAGCTCTGCAGATATGAGGCAATCATACTGCTCTGGCACCACAAGTTTATAATTTGAATTCATGATCAGCAGGAAGTGTGCATGGGGGAGGCCTCTCTTCTGGAACTAGACGACATACACACGCGCTACCACAACACCAAGGATGTGCTTTTTGAACAACATTTGTTTCATGGTCTCTAGCTTTGCCTTGAACATGCGTGCGACAAGATCTGGTCGGTCCTGGGGTGTCTGGCCAGGAAGTAGCTCATTCAGTATCTCCTCCCAGCTAGGATTGCATGTCATAGTCAAAAAGATGCCAGGCTTCCCATATGTCTGCACCAGTGCCATGGCGTCCATATGCCTCCGCTTCATGTCTCGGTTGCTTCCTTGATGCGTCCCTGGTAACACAATCCTCTTCCCAACAGCGCTCGCTCGCATCTCCCCAACCGCAATGCTATCCACAAGGCCTTGGTATAGATCGGCACGTATCTCTGTCTGGTGGTCCCTGATCCACTTCAGCCTACATCCCTCAATCTTGATGAACATGTCGACACCCCACTGTTGAAACAGGCGTGCTCCATGCAGTATGGGGTTGAATATCACAGGGCGCGTCTGTAGCCGGTAACAGTAGTAGTCCCTGACAGAGACACACAACCGGCTGTTCCCCTCTGTGGAAAGACGTGAAAGAAGAAGGTTAGGTACCATATGGAAGGATAGAGAACTTGTTGTGGCATATAAGCATACCAACCAGGCGCACCTGAATTGTTATCACGGTTTCTTCTTGGTTGTTGTGCAACCTCCCAAGGGACATTGTGCTTAGGGATATTTGGATGCCAACCAAGCTCCCCCCTTGGGAAAAAGAGGGGATACAGAAGTGGGTCATAACAGCCATCTGTGGCATGTATACTATACTTCTCGTTGTTGTCCCCATAGAGTGTAATGCTGCGGTTGAACCTGTTTGCTAGATCGCTTCCCTCGACCCAAATCGCAGCCACCTCGGATGACACGGGTCTGTTATATCTTCGTTGGTCTAGCTTCTGGTCAATGTTGAGGTCTATCCGATACTCCTCGAGATTTTCCTTGTGGGCACCCAAACTCCTAAACTGCTGGGAGTAGGGGTTTTCCCTGAGGACGTCCACTAACTTGCTGACAACATGCTGGTCCAATTGCTTGGTGGCCTCCTTGCGATGGTTTAAGCTGGGATCGTCGTCGTAGAAGTACAACTGCAAATGTTCAGGGCGAGATCTTGGACCGAACGAGTGCACCTTGTGGTACATAGTGCCATGTGCCCGAAACGTGTACACCCCGGACTTCATGTTTGTGTAGTTGTTGTCTAGGCTGACGCCAAGGGTAGTGAAGGCGAAGTGCCCGTTGAAGAACCGAATGCTCTCTCGGAAATATCAAGAGTCTGCATCCGCGCTTGACCATAACCTCATCAGCTCTGGGATAGGCTCGGGTTCAGCTAGCTCAATCTCCCCGTTCCGACAGTGAAGCCGTTAGTCTCGTACTAGAACTTCTTGGCCTTGCAATGGTCGCAGTTTGCCGCGTGCTTCAGGATGTGCGTGCTGTCTGGGATGTTCCAGTAGACATAGTCGAAAGGATCTAGGTCGATAGATCCCGTGTTGGAGGATTCTACGGCTCATTGAGGTCCGTGCTATCAGTGTCGGATGCTGCAAGCATTGTGGAGATATAACAAGTCACGATGGGATACACGTCATAAACCAATAATATAGAGGGACGGGCAGCGAAAGACGCTTGGGAGTACCTTGACCGCCAAATAGGTAGTACTCATCATCCATGAGGTCACCAGAAAGTCCATTCTCGTCCATGATGCCGCTAAGGAAGGCGTCCATGTCAGCTGCAACATTGTTGAGCCGGTAAGTAATGGTTTAGTGTGAGTGGTCACCGGGAGGGGAGTAAAGGTGAGAGGGTTACCATCGGTCCCGACTGTGTAAGACGGCGTGCTCGACGAAGGGGAGGATGCCGGTGAAGCAGCTCCTGTGGGCGGTGTTTCTGAGCTTGTTGCTGCTCTGTTCACATGCAAGGTACTTGGGTGTGGAGACCTCCGCTTAGCTGCAAAGCTTGCATTACGACGATCTAGCAACGCTGACCTCTCACCTTCTACTATGCTTTTCTTGTGCACTCTTCGTTTTCCAGCACTCCCTTGAATGTTCTTTACCGCCATAGCTCGTTTGTGAGCTCGCTCGTGAGCCCTACGTTGTGCTCTGGTCTCCTGGCTCTGCTCATGGGCTTGATTCTGGTTTTCATGTATTCACTGATCATTGGTTTGCTGCGAGGCATTTATGAGTTCGTCAGGGGCCTCATTATCGTCCAGGGTACGACTAAGGTACTCGCCTGCACAGTTGAGGAGCTGGTAAATACTGGTCCAACGCACATGGACATAACAAGTAGAGTAAATATGGGAGGATTACCGTTTGATTCGAAGCTGTAACCAGCCTTACTTGCTAACTGGGGGGAACGAGCTGAAGCGCCAGGGTCTCTAGCATGAGTAGTCGACATCAGGTTGGGCATAGCTAAGGTAGCTGCATCTGGGCGTGGCATTGCGATGGATTTAGCGCAAGGGATGTTGCGCCTAGCCGCGAGTATTGCATTGCGTTGAGCTAGCATCTTTTGTTTCTCCTTGGGTGGTATGTTCTGCACACGTGCTCTTCGGCGGGCGTTTGTCTCTTGCTTCCCCTCGTTTGTCATATTTTGGTATGCCACTCTTCTGCAGTAATTCCTCTCTTGATTCTCCTCGACCGGCATATTTTGGTAGGACGCGCTTCTGCAGCTGTTTCTCTCTTGCTTGTCCTCGACCATCATATTTTGGTAGGCCGCCCTTCTAAGGGTGTTACTTTGTTGCTTCTCCTCTGGTGTCATCCGTTGTGTGGCTTCTCTCTAACGGGCATTCCTCTCCTTGTCTGTTTTCTTCTTCCTAGCTGCTCTGCGGTGTGCATTGATTTTCTACTTCTCTTCAGGTGTTAGTCTATCCCGCCGTGCTCTGTATTATTCTCGCCTTTTCTGTTTTTTGTCAGATGTAATGATTGCATTTGAAGCAATGTGTTCAGGACCAGTGTGTGAGGTGTTGAGTCCAACCGCTATATCTGAACCAATATTATGCTCAATGCTGCTTTGTGTTCCTTGAAGTGATACACGGTGATCATAGTAAGTGGCTTCACGAGAGTGATTTCCTGAAAAACCGTTTTGTGGACCACTTAGGTTAACAAATGTATAAATGCAAGCTGAAAAAATTTCATGTGTAAGGTCGATACCGGTTGACGTTTGCACATGTTTTACTGGCTGAAAGGTTGTGAGATTGCCGGCTATGGGAACCATCATAGCCACATGTGTGTGCACATTGTCATCATCATCGGAAGACGAAACACTGTAGTCAGTGGTGTCTGTTTGTTCTCGTATGAAGAAACCAGATGGTGGCCGGGGTGTATTGGTGGGTTGTGATCTTGGTGTCCTCTCATAATCAACAACTGATAAAATTAAGCTAGGCTAAGTTCTGAAAGCTTATTGAAGACCTTATGTTGAGACATGTGAGTGGCATACACATACCTCTTTTCCCTTTATCATATAGATGCCCTCTGTCTTGTGACATCTCTATGTCCTATAGCTTTATGTTGTTATTACCTGCATTCTTTTGCATTACAAAAATGATTAGATGGTTACTGTAATTATGATGATATTAGAAATACAGATTGGGGGAATAAGTGCTATTCTGAAACGTTCTGCAGTTGCTGTGATTTCTTTGCATTGGGTGTACTTGCTGGAAAGCAGTGTTGGTTTTGTAAAGGATCTATATGTTTTCATGCATGAATTTCACTTCAGTTCATAAGAAAACGGTGTTGTTCTAACTTTTACTTTTAACATATCAGGACAACTCAGCTGAGAACTTTAAAAGAGCAAACAAGGTTCTGGCTTCGGATTCTGAGCCGGTAATTTCTGATTATTTTCGCTTGAATGTGTAAAGTTTTGTGTTTCTTTTCTTCGATCACATGTCTATTTATATTTAGGTTCACATATGGAATTTCTCTGGGCGAACAACCTTCATATTGATGAATGAATGGAACCGTATGCCCCAAGATCCTCAGCCTTCTGACCAGGAGGTCATATCTTCTCAATCAAATTTGCCATTATATTGCCTATGCTTAATTTCTTGCATAAGATTGTTATAAATTAGTTGTACAGTTGTGTTGGTCATAGTCTTTTATCTCCTAGCTACTTCTTAAGGCTTTTCTACTGCATTACTACTAATTAGCCAAATTAATCCCCATTACTGTTATTTCCTCCTGCAACATCGTAATTTTATTTGAATGCGGAGCACTGGAATGCTATATTGCTGGTTTTTTGAGTAAATATTCACTGTCCTAATGAAAAATTTCTACTTTAGTGACTTGAATTTTCAAGTGCACATGGGTAGCAAGTAACTAATAGTTGGCTAGCCAATGCATGCCGTTCTTTCCTCCACCAAGGGTGAGGCATGCCAGTTGTTAATTTGTTTGTTAATTGTCAGCATCAACTGGTCTTCGTACTAATAGCACAAATTGAGCTTTTGGATGTACATCACTCTGTTGCTAGCTATCTGCATTTTTTCTGATTGTTCCACCTTTGTAGATGAAAACACTGAGTTTACAACTTATGCAACTACTGTCAGACTCCAGATCCTTGATGGTTTTGCCTTCCTCTGCAATATGGATTACCCTGGTATGGAAGGGAGAACACCCTGGTATGGCAATCTTTCTATCATATACTTTGATTTGAAAATTGCACTTATTGCCAGGCCAAAGCCTTTGATCTGTGTGATCCAAAATATGTCTCGTCAGCTTATACTGAACCTGTATATTTCTTTGGTAAAAAAAGAGGATGTCCTGCTTTTCTTTGGCCAGTACAATTCTATTACTCAAGTACATAGGATGATGTATCTGGACAGTGGGTGCGTAATACAGTGCCAAATCTGTTTGCTTTGCCTGATATAATAAACCTTATTTTCAGTCTTCAGATTATCCACTTGGTCTTGTATTTAGCTATATGGTTGTTGCAAGAGTCTTCCAAGAGTCTGGCCTTGCCGGCTTTAGGCACCACACAATTAGTTTCACTGTTTTGTTTGTACTTTTTACCACATGATGCAACTTCTATAGGGTTCAGATGCTTTCCTTCTCAGAGAAATCCACTTGCATTTTAGAAATCTGTATATTGTCCGGCCTAGAACTTGCATGACATTACAGTTTTGCTATTTTGATCGTTTTTTTGCGGGGTTTGATCATTGTTTGTTAGCATCCACATAGAGCAATAGAGGTCTTCATACATAATATTACAAATTGAGCTTTTGGATATATCACTTTATTGCTAACTATCTGCATTTTTCCTGATAGTTTCAATAATTTTAGATGAACACCAAGTTCTACCTATCTGCAAGTATAGTCAGACTCCATATCCTTGATGGTTGCTTGTCTCCTCTGCTATATGGATTACCTTCTTAGAGAAGGGAGAACACACTGGTTTGGAAATCTTTCTGTCATAAACTTCTATTTGAAAATTGCAGTTACTGTCACACCATGGTGAGGATGGTGGCAGGAGGATGGTGACAGGAGGATGTACCTGCGGCCTGAGGAGATGGGTGCAGGAACAGCCAGCGCGCGGAGGTGGCTGGTTCCGACGGCCCTGGTGAGCAACACCATGAGGCGGGAGCAGAGGCTGCACCATGAGAAGAGAGCAGAGGTTGCTGGTTCCGGTGGCAGCAGAGGCTGCAGCTCACACACCTGTCGTGAGAACGACGTGGCCGGACTGGTTCCGTTCCGGCGGATGTGGCCGGAGGGCGAGTATGGGTCCAGCGAGAGGAAAACTGGCGTTCCTGGCGACGAACTGACGTTCTTGGCGACGTGCGATCACGGCTCGATGGAGCTGTCGCACTTGTTTCTTTGTTTGGTTTTGGCTCGGACGCGTCTTTTTTTGGTTTGGCATGGACGTGGTTTGTTTTTTGGTCAATGCATGGAGTGAATGTCGTTCGTGGATTGAGTCGTAACTGTTTTTCTTCGGCCGTGCGTGATCGTGGGCTGAGTTGGTGGCGATGTATCTTGTTCATGGGCCGTGTTAGCAACGGGATGCGATCGAGGGTGGGGCTGCGGTCGAACCATCACGACGACGACTGCATATCCCCCTTTAATAGTAGAGATTAGAAGGGGTTAGGTGAAAGAGACTAAAGTTGAACACATGCAAACTCACGTACAGGTCTCCACATGTCCGCACCAACTCGCACCTAACTATGTCCCATGTTAGCTTGATTGCATCGCTTGAGCCTGACTTGTGGAAACAGTTGATCTGAGCGTTCCTCCAAAGTCAGGCCCAACGGTGCTTTAAGGTTTGTGCGGGTCAAAAAATCAATGCAATGTAGGCAGGTAAACAGGCCAAAATTTCCCCTGCTCTGTGGCCATTCAGACCTCTATACCACGAAGTAAGATTTTCAGGTTTGGAACTTACTGGATCGCACACCCAGGGTTTATGGATGTGGTGTCCCTAGCCTGGAATAAACCGATTAAATATAACAAGAAGTCTAATGCTGCATCCCGTCTGTGTCAAAAACTGAAGGCAGTCCGGCATGCTCTCAAACATTGGAGCCACCATATCTCTCGACTGAAGATTGCGATTGAGAATACCAACAAAGCTCTGGTTGAACTCGACAATATTGCTGATCGGCGATCCCTCACTTTCCCTGAAAGTAACTTTAGAGATATACTCAAAAAACATTTGCTTCGCCTGCTACAATACCAAAAAGAACATTGGAAAAAACGTTGCACCATCCGATGGATTCAATTTGGTATGAGAATTCAAATTTTTTTCAAGCTGTGGCCACTGAAAGATACAGAAAAAACTTCATAAAAACCTTGCAAGACCATAATGGAGTTGAAGTGGAGGACCACACAGTGAAAGAGGCGATCCTGTTTGACACATACAAAGACAGACTAGGGTCTTACAACCCACAACCGATGAAGTTCAACCTCTCACAAATGCTCCGACAAGAGGTTGATTTTCACAGCCTGATTACCCCATTTACACATGCAGAAATCGACGCGGTAGTCAAAGAAATGCCACCTGATAGGGCCCCAGGACCGGATGGATTTAACGGGGCTTTCATTAAAGCCTGCTGGCCTATTATCAAAAAATGACATTTATCAACTGTGTGAAGAGTTCCATGAGGGAAATTTAAATCTGGAGAGTATCACCTATGGACATATCACTTTAATACCTAAGAATAATGCTCCTATGACAGTCAATGATTTTCGCCCGATCACACTCCTGAACTGTTGCCTCAAGCTTATAACCAAGATCCTTGCCAATCGACTTTAGAAAATTATTTTAAAGATTGTTCATCGCAACCAATACGGTTTCCTCCATGGTCGATCCATTCACGACTGCCTTGCCTGGGCCTTCGAGTATATTCATCAGTGCCAAACGTCCAAACGGGAGATTATACTACTGAAACTAGATTTCGCGAAGGCCTTTGGTACGATCCAACACCCCGCGATGATGCAAATTATGAAACACATGGGCTTTCCAACTCAATGGCTAAACTGGATGGAGCATATCTTCTCATCGGGCAAATCCTCGGTGCTTCTCAACAGGGTGCCAGGTCAACAATTTCTCTGTAAATGTGAAGTACGTCAGGGTGATCCACTGTCAACACTGCTATTTGTGTTAGCCGCAGACCTGCTCCAAACCGCTCTAAATGAGGCACTTCAAAACCAGATCATCCAACATCCAATCCCGCCAAAAGGAAATGATCAGTACCCAGTGATTCAGTATGCTGACGGCACGATAATTGTCCTTCCTGCCTGCATCAATCAGGCCACCAAGATCAAACAGATTCTTGAGGATTATGCCACTTCTGTGGGACTCAAAATCAATTTTCATAAGTCAACTTTGGTGCCCATAAACACCCCTCAGGACAAATGTGATGAGATGGCAGCGATCTTTGGCTGTGTTCAAGCAACCATGCCTTTCACTTACCTTGGGTTGCCCTTAGGTACCACTCGACCTTCGGTTTTGGACCTGACACCGTTTGTCTGCAAGGCAGAGAGAAAAGTTACTGCGGCTATGTCGCTCATGTCCTATGCAGGTAGATTGGCACCCCTAAACTCCCTCATCACATCGCTGGCTATCTACCCCATGGGCACATTAAGACTCCCTCCGAAAATCATTGAACAATTGGACAAAATCAGAAGATACTGCCCCTGGAATAAGAAAACGGATAATGGAGAGAAATGCAACTCATTGGCTGCCTGGTCTATGGTTTGCCGCCCAAAAAAGTGCGGTGGACTAGGGGTCATGGACCTTCATGTTCAAAATGACGCTCTGCTACTCAAATTCCTGCACAACTTCTATAATCAGCAAGACACTCCTTGGGTTAGCCTCATCTGGAATACATATTACACAGAATCTGTACCCCATGCAACAGAACCCTGCGGATCCTTTTGGTGGCGAGACCTCATCCGATTAATGCCAATTTATAGAGGAGTAACCCAAGTCAATGTGCACAATGGCAGCTCAGCCCTTTTCTGGAAAGATGACTGGAATCATTCTATCTATGAGGAAAAATACCCAAGAGCATTTTCTTACTGCAAGAATGGTGACATTCCGGTTCAAGCCTTCCTCAACATATCTGACCTGGCAACAACCTTTCATCTCCCACTTTCTGTACAAGCCCACGATGAGCTGCGGCAGATTCAAAGGGAAGTTGCAAATGTGGAACTAACAAACGAGAATGATGCATGGACCTGCTATTGGGGCACACACAGCTTCAAAACAACTTCATATTACAACTACTACTTCGGAGACATAAAGGCGCATGTGGCTTTCAACTGGCTATGGAAAACTAAGTGCACGGCAAAATAAAAGTTTTTGGGTGGCTACTCCTATCTGACCGTCTCAATACAAGGAACATGCTAAAACGGAGGCATTATAACATAGGGACCAATCTGGATTGTTTGCTTTGTGGCCAACACATTGAAGAAACAGTGGAACACCTTTTCTTCCACTGCTCTTTTAGCCAGTCCTGCTGGAGGATACTGAACATCACATGGAGCAACCACCGACATCGCCTCCAGCTACTGGAAAGATTGAAAGAAAGACACCATCACAAAATGATCATGGATACCTTCCTCCTGGCAACTTGGAGCTTATGGAAAGAACGCAATAACAACCATTTCAGAAAAATACGGCCATGCATTGACTCATGGAAAGGGAGGTTCATCAATGACTTTCGAGATCTCCAGCACAGACTACCTGACCACAAAAAACAACTTGTGCACGACACTTTGGCTACTATACAATGATCCTATACATAGGGAGAGCTATAGAGGAATCCTTGCTAAGGATATTGCCTCCATCTTGTAACTTAGCTATGTAGTTGTTTCTCCTCCCCCCCACCTTGTGCATATGTAACAAACTTTTAATTTGGTGGTAATACAAAAGCAGTAGGAGCCTTTCCTACTGTCCTAACCTTCAAAAGAAATTGCATCCAATGGGTCTGGCTGAGCCTAATGTTGTGCCTCCCAAATATCTGTGGACACGTTTGAACATGTTCACAAACATCCAATTGGAGAAAGGTTATTTAATGGGTCTAAATGTCCATTCTTGTCTAACCCGCTCTTCCCTTTAACAAATTTATCTAGATAATAAATACAATTTAAAAGTACATTTCAATAATTGCAAATGAGTGCAACTAGTACTAAAACCATTGGATGTTCAAGAATGTTTTTACACCCATCAATCCCAAAACGCCTCTAGTCCATGTCAGATACCTCGATTTTCCGACTTTTTTTCACCCTCCTTTTGCGTATAGCATTTGTATATGATACCATGGAAGTCTTGAAGAAACTTCACTGTATCGATATCCAAGTCCGCTGCCTTCACGAACAACAAATTTTGCTCCTCGGAAGCGACTTTGATAGCAATCTTCCTCTCCTCGAGTTTAAGCTTCTTATTTTGCATCTCCATGGACGTGTCAAAACTCTCCGTCTTATTTTCCTCCTTCATGTCACTAGTTTGACACATGCCTCCTTCTCTACCATGATGTCGTCAAACTTGTCTGACATCTTGGTCATCACCGCTTCTTGCTTCTCCATGTCAGCCTCCTATTTCCTCCCCCCTCGACCTAGCCACATGGGTGGCCGGTGCAAGCCCTCCGCTGGTTGGCTCAACATCATTGTCATCAACTTTGGCGTCGGTGATCTTAGCAAAATGGGCAATGGATGCCCACTTGCTTTGTCCATTCAACTTGAACCAACAAGGCATCAATGTCAATGGCTTGCCCTTAGTCTTGTGGTACAAGGAGGTGGACAGTTTGGCTAGCAAAGCAAGATAACAACATAATCAACAAGTTGTAACATAGAGTCAATCAATCTAATGACCAATGCATAGAGCAACACAAAGCAAACTTATGAGCTCGAGGAGTGATGCGCCTTGGCCATCGGTTGTGTATTTGTGTATACACCCACAATACTTGTTGACCTCATGTTGAATGTTGTGAAATCAATGGTCTACCGACTTCGCATTGTGTTCATGGATCATTTCTTTGTTTTTTTGTGTGGGGCGAGGGGGTAGTGTTTTTGCTCATAAAATCATGCTAATTTTGCCAAAAAATGTGCCTTTTACTTCGTGCCTTGAAATGGATCAACACTCGTGCCCAATCATGCCAAGCACAACAATTCATCCTCTTTCTTTGAGTATGTCGAACCTCTCTTCTTTGCATCCGCATTAGCCATGTATGACTCAGGTTGTTAGGTATCCATTGGCGTCTCTTGCTCCAGCTGCAAGCAGTAGTTGTCCTCATCTTTTTTGTCCTTGTGGCCGCAACCATTGTAGATTATGTTCATCATCGTATCGTCCATGGGTGTCATCGAGCTTGGGGGGGGGGCATTCCAACGAATAGTGACCGGGCACTCCCGGACGAGGGCTCCTCGGATGGAAACTACGACGGGATGAGTTGTGGTGACTGCGACTCTTTGAACACATAGTTAGTGTTGATGCCAGCAACATACATGGATGGTATCCGGAGGTGGCGGAGTGCTATGGCGATTGCTGCGTGTTGGGTTGATCGTTGAGATGGTTGGTGTAGTAGTATGGTGGCTTGCACTAGGAGGGGCGCGGGTGCGATTGCCCAGGCGACATCGACACGTTGGTCCGCTTTGCAGGAGGAGCTCCGGCCTAAGTGTCTGCCATCGCCTTCTTCTCCGTCACCTTCACATGACGCCCTTGCCATTCCATGGCCATGACTGGGCGCATGATTTTCTCCAGATCCAAAGGTTCGAAGAACCATTCCATGGGCATCTCCAATGAATTCATCGTGGCAATTGTACAGTGAAACGAGCGAACGCGATGGGTATCAGGGCGGAGAAGAATGGGTTTAGCGCGAAAACAATGCCAGATTGTAAAATTGCACTGGCTCCAGGTGGTGTTTTGAGTGTATCCGATGTGATGAACATCCACACTGCAAGAGCTTCCTCTGATTTGTTTGTGGGCTAGCGGACTTCAAATGTCCGGACTAATGTAGCCTAATTTGATTATTTGCGCTTGAGGCAAATGTGTCCAAACATTTTGGTGATCCGCGTTGGACATTCCCTCAGTTCACTATTATCGCGCTCATAGTTCTTGAAAGGGATAGTTATCGACTAGAGGGGGGGGGGGGTAAATAGGCGATTTTTATGGAAGTCTTCAAAACATGGGAGTTTCGAAGACAAACAATAGAAACAACACTATTTGTATGTAGCGGAAGGTAGACTACACTAGGCAAGCCATAGTCAAGTATTCAGTGAAGTGAAAGCACGAAGACTATTAGCAGCTAGGTAGAAAAGATCATGATGGAAGATAGTACGAAGCCAATCAGGACAAGTAGTCACACAGTGAAGTCTAAAAGTGCGTTATATCGACTAGAGGGGGGGTGAATAGGCGATTTTTATGAATTCTTCACTGAGGAATTTGCTGGTGAGGAAATTCCTAAATGAAGAACTACTTGTAGAGGAATAAGTACTCAGAAAGGAACATAATAAAACACAAGCATAGTCATCATGATGAAATGAAGACAAGCACAGAGTACAGAAAGCGTAAACACAGGATAACACAAGGAAGAAGACGGACAAACTGAAGAAATAGAACTGAGGAAATTGAGAAAGTCTCCAGTCAATGTCTTCAAACAGATATGAACAGGCACACAACAACATACATGAGGAAATGAAAGAGCTGAGGAAATAGAACTAGTTAGCTCGGTGAAGACAATGATTTGGTAGACCAGTTCCAACTGCTGTCTCAGTTGTACATCTGGTTGGAGCGGCTGGGTATTTAAAATCGTGGACACCCAGTCCCGGACACACAGTCCTTACCGTATTCTCCTTGAGCTAAAGTCACATAGACCTTGCCCAATCACTCGTGGTAAGTCTTCAGGTGACTTCCGAACCTTCACAAACTCGGTCACTCAGCGATCCACAATTCCTGTTGGATGCTCTAGACCTTGACGCCTAACCGTCTGGAAGAAGCACAGTCTTCAAAGGAAACAAGCGTCGGATCCACGCAGGATCAATCTCTTCAGTGATGCTCAATCACTTGGGGTTTTGTAGGTTTGGGTTTGGGATTTCCTCACTTGATGATTTTCACTCAAAGTCCTCGGAGGATGGGTTGCTCTCAAATGACAAGTGTCAGTTTCTCTTGGAGCAGCCAACCAACTAGTGGTTGTAGGGGGCGGCTATTTATAGCCGGGGAGCAGCCCGACATGATAAGACATAAATGCCCTTGTCTGATATGACCGTTAGGTGGGTAGATATTTTGGGACAGCTGGCGCGTAGCACAACAATGGTCGAAATATTTGAGGTTTGAATTCCTCAGGGCTATCATGTTCCTCACTGTGTAGGCAATTCACACTGGTGAATTCCTAACTCTTCAGTCAGAACAAATTCCTCAGAGACCAGAAGAACTTCGTCTCTGTCAATGAAGAATATTACTGAATTGTGCGAGATTTCCAATGGCTTCACTCGAAGGGTTTGGTAGGAGTAGGATTTTGAGTTGAGCATCACATGGAAATTTTTCCTTAGTATTTTCTCGACCCCCTTTAACAGGACGGTGTTTCCTAAGACTCAAGAAAGAGAAAATGAAACAGTAAAAACAAAGTCTTCATGCTTCATGTTCCTCAAATGATTACCAAGTCTTCAAGGTCACACCAATTTCTTCACTTTCAAAGTCTTCAGAAATCCAAAGTCTTCAGTCGAAGAACTTCATTTTTAGGGGTCGACATTCTCTGTAAATATCAAACTCCTCATAGACTTATAGACATGTGTACACTCGCAAATGCATCAGTCCTTAACCTATAAGTCTTCAATACACCAAAATCACTAAGGGGCACTAGATGCACTTACAATCTCCCCACTACAAAAAATGCACTTCCGTGATGATACGTGTTTGTCCCAGTAGGTCGCGTTTTTTGTCATGCATGTACATCCATGATAAATTTATGACAGAATCAAGATAGTCATACCTGTGCTGTCATAGAAGTGTTCCATGACATTACCAAAATTATCATCACGAAAGTGTCCACTTCCATGACGATAAATCGCGCGTCACAGAAGTGCTTTCGTCAAGGGTGACCAACATGTGGCATCCACCGTAACAGAACACCGTTAAGCTATCGGGTCGGGTTTTGGATCCGATAACCCGTTAACATCCCCCACCAATGGGGATTTTCCACGTGTAAAATCATCATTGGCTGGAGGAAACACGTGTCGGCTCACCATTGGGACAGATGTCATCCACTCATTGGACAGAAAGCGCCTATGATACATCGACACATGGCACGGCCCAACAAAGGCCCATTCCTGTGAAAAGGCCGGCCCGTTTGACTTGGTCAAAAGGTGGCGGGCCGGCCCATGTAAAGCCTGTTAACGGCCTGTTCGCATATAGCCCATTTACAGCCTGCTAACCCAAGGCCCGTTACGCCCTATCCGAATTAGGCCCAATAGCGTCATCTGGGCCACCCAATATGATTCCAGCCCGTTTTCACTTCTGGCCCATGTATGGACCATGACGTCTTTCGGCCCATATGAGGCCCTATGTAAATCTTGGCCTATTAACGGCCCGTGGTGAAACTGACCCGTAATGAACAGTGTATTACTTTACACCCATTAACGCCCCATGGTGAAACTGGCCCCTAATGAACAGTGTATTACTTTATACCCATTAAGGGCCCGTTATTCCGTTGGGCCGTTTCCAGCCCATGTTATCTTTCGGCCTTCTCAGAGCCCATTTATTCTTGGGCTAATTTCCAGCATTCGTTTACTTATGGCCCGTTACTGTCATTTTTTGCTTATGGGCCAAATTCAGCCTGTGGTTACAGTCGGCCCGTTTGTGGTCCGTTAACACGTTGGGCCGTTTTCATAGTGTCATGAAATACAGCCTATTAACGATGGCCCGTTATGGTCGGCCCATGAACGGACGATTCCAATTCTAGCCCGTTTACGGCCATTATGCGGCCTGTTATTGGCCCATGTTTGGCCAATCAATCAAAGTGCCCGTATAAGGCCCATTGATGATAAGACCCGTAGAAGGCCCATTGTTTCTGCGCCCCGTAGAAGGCCCACTGTTTATACGGCCCGTAGAAGGCCCACTGTTTATACGGCCCATAGAAGGCCCACTGTTTCTACGGCCCGTAGGTCTAGTGTCACTATAGTAAATATTAGCCCATGGTTATTGTGGCCTAGTTTAAAAAAATAGGTTATTGCAGCCACTAGCAAACCGCAGAAAAAGAACTGCACTGACTACAAGCAAACAAATAAACAAGACAACAAGGAAATAAATAAGCAAGCAACTTACACTAGGCTATCACGGCTATTACACATATTACATCCACTGGGCATCAATGTTCGCCACCAGTGCAAATATAGGGAACACAGCAGCATATAAACGCCGCAGCAAAACAAGTCCAGAACTGAAACCACTTTAGAAGAGCTCAAGAAACAATATCCTGGGTACCCATAATGCTGGCAAGATGCTTAGCAAGCTTATTAACTTTCTCTTGTTTGGCGCTTAAGTCCTCCAGCGCTTGCTGTTGCACCAGAAAGTATGCATCTGAATTCTGCAGGGACTTCCTCAGTCCTTCGGCTTCCTGTCGCATAACATCTGATCGATGTCTTTCAACTTGAAGTTGAGACTCAAGAAGCCGAACTGATTTGGGCAACGAGTTCGAAGAGCTGGTGCCAGCAGTGGTAGCCAGTAACTCGAACACTACATCAAGACATGACTTTGGGGTTGTCTCAGTGTCCTCAATATAGTTTTTATTAGCTTTCTTGGAGACCAACAGGGATGTCTCACTATCTTGAACCTTATCTACATTACTTCCTTTACCATTGCATAACAGGGTACTCTTCTCCAATATTTTATCCGCGTTCTAAAAGAGAAACAAACAAACACATCTCAGGTTTACAATGTAGTATATGAAACTCATTTTGGTAAACCAGTTCAGTAGTAAGGTGGACAGGATAACAACATGAAATAAACATATATCTATGTAGTATGGTCACTGTATGGTCTATATCATTCTAGTTTATGTTGCCAAATCAAGATAGATACAGTTCGAATCATATCTATTTAAGACAAAGCAGCATAGACAGAATATAAGTGTTGGAAACTACACAACAATAACAACACTTGTAATGTGCATGGCATGAGAACATAACTGTTTATTCAATTGAAACTGAAATCAACATAGAGCAAGTTACAACAGTAAACAACCAAACACGTTGAAGAAACAGGTTTAAAACATACCTGTTGCGCCATTGGAGTTTCAATTGCATCCTTCAAATTTGAAATTGGTTGGTATCAGTAAATACAGTGATGCAAGAGCAAAGTAGTATGAACCATAGCTACGGAACCTGACCTGAGAACAATTCTTCTTCTACTTTAAGCATTGACTTCGGGTTCGGAGTGGTGGTCCTCGTGATTTGGGCACTGCAGTTGCCTTACTAACTGCTCGTGTTTGGGTGCTCTGTGGTGGAGACGGTGCTGTGTGAACGGGCACTGGGTGTCTATCTGCTGGGGTTGGGGTTAGAAGGGGTGTAGCTGGTTCTCTGTCCAACTGGGTAGGGGTACAATCTGCATGAGTGTGAGTTTTGTGTGGTGGGGCTGATTCTTGGGCAAGTATAACCGTGGTTCTATCTGCATCGACAGGTAGCACGATCTTTTCTGAAGATCGTGTCTTTACTCCCACAGATACTGCCATCACTCCCTCCAATTGAAATGGCTGATAAACAAGAAAAGTAATTGAATGTACAGACGTTGTAAGATAGACATGTGCAATGGATAGTAGGGAAGAAAACAGGGCATGAAATAATTCACATTTATGTTGTTTAAGCAAACAGAATAGCAGGACATAATTTCACATATATGATGGCTAATTAAACAGGATAGCATGACACAATTTCACATGTATGATGGCTAACTAAACAGGATAGAATGACATACTTCAAAATATGATGACTATGTAAATAGGATGACATGATATAACTATACAATGTGTCTATTAAAGTGGTTGGCATGCCATAAATCACAAACATGCCGTCGATGGAAACATGATGGCATGATATAATTCACGGATAGAATGACATAATTTAAAATATGATGACTATGTAAACAGGATGAGATGATATAACTATATTATGTCTTTAGAAAATGGGTTGGCATGCCATAATTCAGATACATGCTGTCTATGTAAACATCATGGCATGACATAATTCAAATATATGATTTATATACTAAGGAAGTGAGCAGAGGGCAATTGCATATATGATGTGTCAACTAAGGAGATGGCATTCAATATTGTGTATATGATGTAAAAACTAAGCATTGCAATACAACATATGCATTATATGAGTAATATAACCCTGCCAAGTTTGAGCATACACCTCAGGGGGATAATAGGACTGGTCATCTGCATCTGAATCCTCCTTTGAAGAGCTATCTGTGACCAGCAAGATATCTGCTTCAGCAGGTAGCATTGTCTGCTCTGAAGACCTTGTTTTCACTCCTGATTTCTCCATCACTAATTCAAATGGCTGATGCACAGGAAGAGCAGTTGAATATACAAACATTGTCGACAAAAGCAATGAGAAATACAAAAAAAGGATGGCATGATATAATTCACATATATGACGTTTGCCTAAACAGCATGGCATTGCATAATTCACATACATAATTCCTTGCAACAAGATAACATTGCATCATTCACATATATAATGTCTTGCAACAAGATGGCATTGCATAATTCACATATATGGTAATTAGACACTAAACAGGTGGCATTCACACAAAGCATGTCTAAACTAAGCAAATGACATAGCAATGCAAGATACCATACGCACCGATATGAGTAACATAACCCTGCCAAGTTAGGGCATGCACCTCAGGGGGGGAATATGACTGGTCATCTGTCTCTGAATCCTCCTCTGAGGAGCTATCGGTAACCAGCAAGACATGCGCTTCGTTAGATAGCATTGTCTGCTCTGAAGACCTTGTTTCCACTCCAAATTTTTCCATGACCGTGTCGAATGGCTGATGCACAAGAAGAGTAATTGAATGTACTAAAATTGTTGACAAATTTAACACATAATAAAAAATGATGGCATGATATAATTCACATATAAGATGACTGGCTAACCAGGGTGGCATTGCAAAATTCACATATATGATGCCTGGCTAGACAAGATGGCATTGCATGATTCACATATATAATAAAGAAACTAAACAGATGGCATTGACACAAAGCATGTCTAAACTAAGCAGATGCCATCTTTAATGTATACAGTAAGCAATGCAAGGCACCATATGCATGATATTACCAACATCAGCATGCCAAGTTAGAGCGAAGACCTCATGGGGTAAATAGGAGTGGTCTCTCCTTCTGAATCCCCCTCAGAACAGTTATCTTCCTCTTGATTATGATCCGAAATGGGTGGAGGGGGGGATGCCTTTGCGCCCACCATGGAACGACGTCTGCATGAAATTTTATTGCCACGCAAGGCTCGTCTCTTTTGCTCTACATGATCAGTTCCATTGTGTACAATAACTGGCATGCATAGGAATAAAACATAGTGAGATTATGTAAGGAGTGCATGCACAAATCCAGAGTGACCGTAGCAAACTGTGCATAGACCCAAAACCAATGATAGCAGGCAGATAATAGCTTTAGTTAAAAAATACAGATAATGGCTCCTTTAATGTTTGTTTGCACCCAACATGAAACTCATAGTAGACACCGGAGATTAACCAGATAGTAGACATATAGTACTGATTGCTGCCCCAATATGTACCCCACAACCATTTAAATACTCAAGTTTCAACATTAGTTTGGACCTGACTCGGAGTCTAATAGGTGAACACGACGATAATGTAGCATGTCATCATATTAAGCGACGCATAACGTAAGCAGACATGGAAGAGTGCGACCTCTCTTGCGGACCCGTGTAGTCCTCAAGGTCATCTGCTCAGTTGATGATGGTAATGCAGTTGTCGTGGCTGCCGGCGGCAGGGAAGAAGATCTGAGGCGGCGAAAGACAGTCTGGGGAGCGGATCCCTGCCGTGGTGAACCCTTCCGTCGTTGGAGCAGCTGAGCTGGGGTGAAACACAACGCCGCAGGAGCAGGACAAACCACACAAGGTTTTCTTTAACACATATCTGTAACAGAAGTAATTGAGTAAGGGCTTGGTTGAATTTGAGGATTCTAACAATGCAGGGATAGGAAATAGACAGGAATATGATAGGAATGCATGTGCAAAACAGAGAATTTAAAAACACAGGATTTCTGCCAATCTGGGTGTTTGATTCACAACAATTGGAAGATCACAGGATGCAAAAAAGCATGGTGAGATTAAGTCAAACCACAAGAAAATGTACGGTTATAATGCTATTATGCTACTATCTCTTAGTCTTGTGCTTGATGAATAGGAATAGGAAAAGGAGGAGAAGTGGAAATTAGAATTCCTACGATTTTTCTTTCAAGGAGACACTAAAGGAACAAATCCTACAATTTTCCTTTGCTCCATTCCTTTGCACCAAATTCATGAAAAGTAGTACCATAGGAAACTTTCCAATTCCTATGTTTTTCATTCACTTTTCCTTTCAAGCACTGCGATTTGAGTAGGCAGTTTTGAGCAAGGAAAATCCTACACTAAAAAAATGTTTTTGTGCTACTTCTATTACTTTGGACCCATGCCACTGCCATACTAGCTCAACTCCCAGGCCCATCGACAAATGCACAACTCAAACGTGCAGAGATAAATAATGATGGCGTTCAGGAGAGTCCATCACGGATAGCTAAGTTGCCTGGTACCTCACTGCTTCTCATATAGTAGGATAAAATAATCGTATTTCCCGTTACTACGAGTGCTCAGTGGACAATATATATAACATGTAGAGTAAAATAGGGATGCAACAAGTGTACAACCTCTTTGGCGAAGCCATGTCGATCTCAGCGTGATTGGGTTGGCCGGTGAGGATGCTCCGGCTGACTTTGCTGTCGGAGGAGGGGAAGAAGATCTTAGGCGTCTGGAGATGGAGCCCGAGGTACTGCTCCGCTGTGATGGAGGGTTTCGTCGTTGGAGCAGCTCCGGTGAGTTGTACGACGCCGAGGCTGAAGCAGGACAAGAGAGACAACGAACAACATTAACCTGAGTGGGATTCTAATAGCATCTCCAATACATGACGTAAAATACATAACCACAAAGTGCTAGATGTAAAATACATTAGCCGCTCATCTCTGAACTTATCTGTCAAAACTGAACTTAACTGTCGAAACTGAACCTAACTATCGAAACTGAATTTTGCTGTCGAAACTGAATTTTGCTGTCGAAATTGAACGCACTAGCAAGGTGAGGCTACACGTCGGTCGACTGACTTTTTCATCTCTGGTCAGTCGATTTTGCAGCCGTTGGATATGAAATCAAGGGCTTGCGATTCATCTTCAACCTCCACCCCCCTGAGCCGCTAGCCACCACCTGCCAAACAGCAGCCCCCCGCCGCCCGCGGCCGGCGGTGCGCCGCCCCGCCCGCCCTAAAAACACTCCCCACCGCCGGTCCGCCGCTGCCGCGGCCATCCCTCTAGGCCCCCCAGTGCCAAGCTTTTTCTCCGGCGATCCCCACGCCACCGCCCCGCCAATGCCCCGCCACCGCCGGCGACCATCGCCCCCATCCTGAACCCTAAGATAGATAGTGGGGTACCTCTCCGGCGAGCCCCCCTCCCTGCTGCG
The DNA here is from genome assembly GCF_018294505.1 of Triticum aestivum. Classification (NCBI taxonomy): domain Eukaryota; kingdom Viridiplantae; phylum Streptophyta; class Magnoliopsida; order Poales; family Poaceae; genus Triticum; species Triticum aestivum. The sequence goes on along the minus strand of NC_057810.1, from coordinate 225,041,091 downwards.
GCTGGTTCTTCCTTCACCCCGGCGAGCCCACCCCATGAAAATCGACTGACCCAAAAGTCGATTCAGTCGACCGAAGTGTAGCCAAATCGGAGCAGCATCGCAAGCAAGAGCAAGAGAGAGAGCAGCAGTGCGAGCAAGAGCAATAGCAAGAGCAGACCAGACAGGGGACCGAGAGCAAGAGCAGAGCAGCAGCGCGAGCGAGAGCTAAAGCAGTAGGAGCTCCTACTGATGTGGACGTCACCGCCGAGGGAGCGACGCCGTGGAGGAAGTGGCCGGCGACGCCGCCGTGGATGGAGCCGCGCCGTGTCGGCTCGGGACCGAGCGCCGGCAGCACCGTGAGATCGAATCAAGAAGAAAATGCGGCAATTAGTGTACAACTTCTTTGGTGGCGCCTGAGGGAGTCCCGGACTAGGGGGTGTCCGGATAGCCGGACTATCATCATCGGCCGGACTCCAAGATTATGAAGATACAAGATTGAAGACTTCGTCCCATGTCCGGATGGGACTTTCCTTGGCGTGGAAGGCAAGCTTGGCGATACGGATATGTAGATCTCCTACTATTGTAACCGACTCTGTGTAACCCTAGCCCTCTCCGGTGTCTATATAAACCAGATGGCTTTAGTCCATAGGACGAACAACAAGCATACCATAGGCTAGCTTCTAGGGTTTAGCCTCCTTGATCTCGTGGTAGATCTACTCTTGTAACCCACATCATCAATATTAATCAAGCAGGACGTAGGGTTTTACCTCCATCAAGAGGGCCCGAACCTGGGTAAAAACATCATGTCCCTCGTCTCCTGTTATCATCCGCCTAGACGCATAGATTGGGACCCCCTACCCGAGATCCGCCGGTTTTGACACCAACATTGGTGCTTTCATTGAGAGTTCCTCTGTGCCATCGCGATCAGGAAGGATGCCTTTTCCTGTCTTTAAAGACGGTGCCGTCGTCAAGGGAGCTTTGGCCGCCGGCCAAACTATCCGGCTATGTGGTTTTCTTATGACCGCCTGTTCGGCCACCGCTCCGACGATGACCTCTCAGGTCATCAAAAGCGATCTTCGTGTCAGCTCAGAATTCGCCGAGCAGTTAGATCCGATCGAGCTCTCCTCTGCAAACGAGCTCTTGGATCGCATCGCCACCCTGGGAGTCGCTATAGACTACGATCAGATTGGGCTTAAAACCGATCTGAGAGAAATTAACTCTCCCCAGGCTACCCACCACATTGTTGTGGTAGAGGAACAATGCGGCAACTCTTCTTCTACGCTGAAAACTAACTATGTCCGGATTCTCGATCCCTCCATGCCGGATTCACGCGGAGGGACGGACACAATCAAATACTGAACTTACAGTCAGGCATCGGACTAGATTCGTTGGAAAGCATCCAACAGGTCAAGCTTCCAAATCCGGAAACTTCTTGGCCTTTGAGCCTCAGATCGGGCGGGGTTCCGAACTTGATTCCACCCGCGCACCCAAACATAAGCGATCTATCTCAACTACGGCAAGAGCCCGATGAAACAGTACATCATTACTGGGCCAGATTCCTCTTGATTATGGACAGGATAAAGGACTGCCGTGAAGAAAGCGCGATTTCAATTTTTTGCAACAATTGCACGGACAAGGGAATCATGAATGCCATAAGTCGTCGCGCAATTACACGCTTCGCTGACCTAGCGACCATCGTACAAAAATACTGTGCGATGGAGAGTGCCAGGAAAACCAAAACTAGGTTTTGGGACAATCCAGCCCTGACTACAACCCTAGTCCGAAATAAAAGGGTGCGCCATACTCAAGCACCCGGGTTAAAAACCAAAAAGAAAAAACCCCCTAAAGGGCACGGAACCGTACTGGAGGGCTGGCTCAATGGACCCTGCAAAATCCACAGTACGGAGGGCGCCACTCCAACACATAGCCTTCGAGCATGTTGGATACTACGGCAGGTGGCCAAAAGTGGCGAAGGCTGTTTAGCCCCAGGCAACCAGCCCAGCAGTACTAGTACGGTATTAACAGTCTTCGAGACTTTCGCATCAAATAACATGCGGAAACGAACAATCCGCAGCCTCGTCGAAGTCTACCAAGTAGCAACAACAAATCCATGGAGTGACACGGCTATCACCTTTAACGCCAGTGATGAACCTAAGTTCCGAACAGCTCGAGCACCAGCCGCACTGGTCCTCAGTCCGATAGTGGACGACTTTCGCCTCACCAAGGTACTCATGGATGGCGGCAGCGGCTTAAACCTCATCTACGAAGAAACCCTTCGAAAAATGGAAATTGACTGGAGCTGCATAGAGTGAAGCAGCACAACCTTCAGGGGAATAATCCCTAGTCGAGAAGTACGCTACACACGAAAAATTACACTCGACGTAGTGTTCGGCTCGCCGGACAATTACATGTCCGAAGAGGTCACGTTCCAAGTGGCCCCATTCCGCAGCGGATATCACGCCTTGTTAGGGCGGGAGGCATTCACAATCTTCCAAGCTATACCCCATTACGGGTACATGAAGCTTAAAATGTCCGGCCCCAATGGAATCATCACTCTGGTCAGTGATCCAGACATAGCACTCCGCACTGAAAATAAGACAGCCGCACTGGCCCTAGAGGCATTATCCGAAGCCTTAGCGGCCGAGGAGCTAACTACGCTGCACTCCACGGTGGACAGGGACGACGTGATACTCGATAAGAGGTCCAAGTCCACCTCTTTTAAACCAGCAGACGAAATAGTCAAATTCCAGGTCCATCCAACGGACCCCACAAAGACGGCCTCCATCGGGGCACAATTAAATCCTGATGTAGAATCCGCACTACGAGAGTTCCTTCGGGAAAATTGGGACATTTTCGCTTGGCACCCTTCAGATATGCCAGGAATCCCACGCAGGCTGGCAGAACACAGCCTAAATATCCTTAAAGGATTCAAGCCAGTCAAACAGGCTCTTCGGCGATTTTCCGAACCCAAAAGACAGGCAATGGGAGAGGAGCTAGCCAAACTCTTAGAAGCCGGATTCATCAGAGATATCAAACATCCGGACTGGCTAGCCAACCTGGTAATGGTACCAAAAAAGGACAAATCCTGGCGCCTTTGTGTCGATTTCAAAGACCTTAACAAGGCCTGTCCAAAGGACCCCTTCCCTCTCCCTCGCATCGACCAAATTATCGATGCCACCGCAGGGCATGATTCATTGTGCTTCCTCGACGCATACTCCGGATACCATCAAATCAAGATGGCGGAAAAAGACCAGGCCGCAACAGCATTTATTACTCCATACGGACCATTCTGCTTCAACACTATGCCCTTCGGACTCAAAAACGCCGGCGCAACATATCAACGCATGATTCAGACATGTCTGGCCACCCAGATCGGCAAAACAGTCGAGGCATATGTAGACGATGTGGTCGTCAAGACCAAACACGTCGAAACTCTAGTAGACGACTTGAGGGTAACATTCGACAACCTCCGAGCATATGATATTAAGCTCAACCCGGAAAAATGCGTTTTCGGCGTACTAGCCGGAAAGCTCTTGGGCTTCATTGTATCCGGTAGAGGAATTGAAGCAAACCCAGCCAAGATCCGAGCTCTGTCACAATTGGATATACCAAAAGACCTCAAGCAAATACAAAAGCTAACTGGATGCGTGGCGGCTCTAAGCCGCTTCATCTCCCGTTTGGGAGAAAAGGCACTGCCCCTCTATCGCCTCCTCCGGCGCACCGAACATTTTGAATGGACGGATGCTGCCACGGCCGGACTCGAAGAAATTAAGGCCGTATTGGCAACAAATCCGGTCCTGGCCGCGCCCAACCTAGGTGAACCAATGCTATTATATATCGCAGCAACACATCAAGTTGTCAGCGCGGTACTCGTCGTCGAACGAGAAACAGAAGGGCACAAATTCCCTCTTCAAAAACCAGTGTACTATGTATCCACTGTCTTGACTCCATGCAAGTCCCGGTACCCACACTATCAAAAGATAGCGTATGCGGTGTTCATGGCATCCCGGAAGCTGCGACACTACTTTCAAGAGTGTTCCATAACAGTGGCCTCCGAAGTACCTCTCAACGATATTATAAACAATCGTGACGCAACAGGCAGAATTGCAAAATGGGCCATCGAGCTCTTACCATTTGACATAACTTACAAACCACGGCAGGCTATAAAGTCGCAAGTCTTGGCTGACTTCATCGCCGAATGGACTGAAGCCGAACTCCCTAAAGAGTACGGCGCATACTCCAATTGGATCATGCATTTCGACGGCTCCAAAATGTTGGCGGGCTTGGGGGCTGGCGTCGTCTTGACGTCCCCAACCGGAGACACAGTCCAATATGTACTTCAAATAATGTACATGGACTCCAACAACGTAGCCGAATACGAGGCCCTTCTACATGGCCTTCGGATGGCAATCTCCATGGGTATTCAACGCCTAGAGGTGCGCGGGGATTCAAACCTCGCAATATCCCAAATAAATGGAGACTTTGACGCCAAGGATCCGAAAATGGCAGCCTACCGTAACGCTGTGCTAAAAATGTTAGCTCGGTTCGAGGGACTCGAATTCCACCATGTAGCCCGAGATAATAACCAGGCAGCAGACGTGTTGGCACGCATCGGCGCAAAACGCGACGCCGTCTCTCCGAACATCTTCCTGGAACGGCTTTTCAAGCCATCCGTATCATGGGAAGAGGAGTCCGGACATAACAATCCGGAACCAGCTGCATCACCTAACTCAGACGATTCTGACATAGTCGGTGGCTCAGCCAATGAAATAACACCTTCAGCCCACGAAATAATGACAGTAATTGCCCCATGGACGGAACCATTCCTAGCCTACTTACTCAGGTAGGAACTCCCCGAAGACCAAAATGAGGCCCGCTGCATAGTCCGGCGATCTAAAGCCTACAAGGTCCATGAGGGAGAACTTTATAAGAAAAGCACAACCGGAGTCCTTCAAAGGTGTATCTCCGAAGAGGAAGGGCGAAATCTTCTGGCTGAAATTCACGCCGGACTCGGCGGGCACCACGCTGCAGCCCGGGCCCTTGTAGGCAAGGCCTTCCGTACAGGATTTTACTGGCCGACTGCCCGGGCAGATGCTCAGGACTTAGTCCAACGATGCGTCGGTTGACAGCTCTTTGCTAATCAGAGCCACATGCCACCCACCGCCCTCAAAACTATACCCATCACCTGGCCGTTCGCGGTCTGGGGGCTTGACATGGTCGGACCCCTTAAAGGGGGAACCCACAAGCACAAATACTTATTGGTCATGGTGGACAAATTCACCAAATGGATAGAGGCCAAGCTGGTTAAAACGGCAGAATCCGGACCTGTGATAGACTTCATATCCGGGGTAGTACACCGTTTTGGCGTCCCCCATAGCATCATAACTGATAACGGCACGAATTTCACGGCCGACGAGGTTAAACTCTGGTGCAAGAACATGGGCATCAAGCTCGACTACGCTTCAGTCTACCACCCTCAAACTAATGGTCAAGTGGAACAAGCAAATTGTCTAATCATGAGCGGCATTAAACCTAGATTAGTGCGGTCCCTCACGGAATCTAACACGCACTGGGTAGAGGAGCTCGACTCCGTACTCTGGGGGCTGCGGACCACGCCAAACCGCACAACTGGATTCACACCATTTTTTTATGGTATACGGCGCTGAGGCAGTTTTGCCCTGCGACATAATTCATGACTCACCTCGCATGCGCATGTATGAGGAAAGAGAAGCCGAGTTAGATCGGCAGGACAGTTTGGATGCCTTGGAGGAGGAGCGCGACGTGGCAAAATCCCGTTCCGCATTCTATCAATAGCAGGCTCGAAGATATCAAAGCAGAGAAGTACGGGCCAAAACTTACAATGTTGGCGAGCTAGTTCTACGCCTGCCGGACAAGAAAAAGGACAAACTTACGCCCAAATGGGAAGGTCCCTTCATCATCGACCAAGTCCTTACCGGCGGTGCATACCGTCTACGCAAAGCAGCTGACAACCGACTCAAGCCAAACCCATGGAACGCAGCCCATCTCCAAAGATTTTACGCCTAGCGCCGGACTCAGGGTTCGTCTCCTTCCTCCATCCACCTTTCATACGTTTTCGCTGTCTGAGTTTTCCCTCCTTTCTCCTTCCTTTTTCATTACAACCCCTTGAGGGCTAACCTGCATTTTGTTCGCACTTACTCGATGTGCTACTCGCACTCGTTATACCTGGGTGCTTCTTTAACAGAAGCTTATTTATATGGGTTTCATGCCCAGCACATGTGTCACACTTCCGCATGTACCTTTTGATCACCATTGTATGCATCGATATGACTTAAGTTTTGGCCAAACTGGGTTGCCTGGCTCCTGTGCTTACCCCTACGTTCCTGATTGTTCGGCTAGGAGGTAAAGGGAGCACCTCTGCGATTGTTACTGCCGGGTCAGCCGGATGTGTACCTCAGACTGGGTGAAGCCGAAAGCTAGCGTTCTTAAGGGAATATTCGGTCGGTGACCTGAAAGATGATTCATTACTTACTTATTTGTCTGCCCCCAGATGCTTTTTCTGCTTTTTTCACAGTCCAGTCATGCACTTTAGGGCATGCCGCCCAGGGAAAGGAACCCCTAACGGAACTATTCTCCCTGGAAGATGTTTCTTACTACCCATGTAATATAACATAGCTAGTTGGGCACCTGTCGGATAAAGCATTTATGACCCCTACGCCTTGTCTCCATGCATGCCCCGGTTCTTTTTTTATAACCGTGAGGGTATTCGGATACACTCCGGACTGTTGGGTCCCGAGGTCGAAGCGAAAAGGTCCGCAGAGACAAATGATCTACAATCCGGCTAGAAGGCATTTTACATGTCATTTTAAAATTACATCGTCAAACTGACTGATTGTATTCTTCCTCAATCCCATCTAACAGGTTGTCTAATTTACAGTCCTACTGGGAATATTTCGCTGCCAACTCTACTTGGCCGTACATCAGGCTCACAGGGATATCCTTCCCATCAGGCCCCACAGGTTCGACCTCGGCCATGTGGTTTGGGTCAGCCTTCGGGTACCGTGTCTTCACCATGGCCCAGGCCTCCCTTGCACCTTGACGGCAGGCCGATATCTTCCACAAACGGAGACGTCGCCGTACTCCCTGAAGCTTCTCAGCAAGCCCTCCAAGGCCCTCAGGTAGGGAGATGGTAGGCCATAAGGCCTGAACGACGCCACTCATCGCCTGCCGAACACGTTCAAGCAGTTGTACCAGCTCGGGAAGTTGATCACCCGTTGAACCGGGCATTTCCTCCATAGGGCGACCTGTGAGCACACCTACAGACATATTTATGTCAACCGACCTCCTCGCCGAACTCTTCTTTTCAAAAGAGTTTGCTTAAGCACTTACTATAGATGCCGCAACAAAGCCGCTGATTCTCCTTCAAGGAGCCAGGCAGCTGGGCCCGCACCCCTTTTAGCTCTTCTCCAAGCTGGGCGTGGGCATCTTGGAGCTTGTTCCTCTCCTGCTGCACCTTCATAAGCACCCTCTCGCCGGCCTTCAACTGGCGCAACAACTGTTGCTTGTCCGGATCTAGTCCGGCACCCTCTGCAATGTTATTGTCAGACTATACACACACGCCGCATTTCATAAACTAATTCTCTTTTCAAAAATATGAATTACCAGAGGGGGTCTCCGTGGCTCCCCCGGCAGCGGCTAGTGCGGCCTCAAGTTGAGCCTTGCACTCTTGAAGCTCCTGGGACAGGTGGGTATTCTTCTCTGTAAGACCCTACACAACAAATGATCCTTAAATCAGTTAGTTTAACTATTTTAAGTCTCGGGGGCTACTGGCATATATAACTATTAAAATTTCTTACCCGTATGTCCTTTACATATTGCTCCGTGGCTCTGGTTAAACCATCTTCAGCAGCACGGAGGTGCGCATCCCCCGCATTAAAGGCATTCAATGCCTCCGGGGAGAAACACGCGTCACGAAGAACTGTCCGACGGCGCCGGTGATTCATGGCGCTCTCCACCTCAGACCTGGTGGCGGACAGCCTGTCGGCATCCTCCGTTGGAGGAGCGTCCGGCTCGCGCCTCGCGCTCGCCTCCCCTTCCGGACCAGGCGTTGGAGCCTGGCTGGCGGAGGCATGGTTGGCACCCTCTTCGGACTCAGTCCGGCGAGCGCTCTTCCTCCTGGAATAATCATGAGCATTAATATACCTCCCAGGAGTCTCTCCCTTAAAGGATAATGGTGCACCATACCTTTGCGGTGACGTTTCGATTCGTGCCGCACTCCTATTCCGCCTGCTAGGCCGCACTGACCTCATTTGGTCAGTCGCCGCGGGCTCGGCTTCCCGCTGTAAAGGCGCCTCCTGTCAAGCACCATTGGTGCACGGTGGTCAGAAACAAGCATTAAAAAAGTAACGGTGTCAGGACTTCGGTCATACTCACCGGGGAAGCCGAACACAAACCAGGGTAGTCCGCCGTAATGGCCACTAAAGCATTGTCTATGCTGAGCTGGTGGAACACCCCGTCGATCAGTTCCACCACTAAGTCCGGATCCTCTTCGGAGGTTGGATCAAGGGACCTTTCCGGATCCTCGGGTTGTGGAGCTGGGCTTTTTATGCCCTCCACATCCCGACGCAGTTCCTGTGTCAAAATCATAAAATGAGACACTTGCCTTTAAAGGCACGGATCAGAAATACAAACGACCGCTTACCCAGCTCCGAGGATTATTCATGGAGAATCCGTTCAGAGGATTCGTGCGGAGGAAGTCCTCCTTCTCCCCCTTGTACAAACCGGACAAGATCTTCACCAGATCGTCGGCCGAGCCTGGCCCCTTGCGGCCATGACGGGTGGCGTCATTACCTCCGTTGAAATCCCACATAGGGTAGCCCCTATATTGGAGTGGCTGCACCCCTCGCATAATGCATGTGGCCATGACTCCGATCATGGTTAATCTGGAATGGGCTAGTAGCCGTATCCAGCCCATCAAGTAATGGACGCTCCTGTCATCTTCCTGTTGAGGGCTCCGTGGGCGCCAACTCAGGCGTTTCTTCAGAGGAGCATTGCTGAACTCCGGGAGGCCGACCCGGACTGGATCCGGCAGCGGAGCGTCCTCCATATAAAACCACTCCGAAGGCCAGTCTTCGGACGCCTTCTTCGGGGTCCCGGATAGGTATCCGGTCCCGGCGATGCGCCATATTTCGGCTCCGCCCACTTGATATATCGACCCCTCATGAGAGCGGGGTACGAGGCAAAACATCCTCTTCCACAGTGCAAAATGGGGCTCGATGCCCAAGAACAGCTCACACAGAGCAACGAAGCCCGCGATATGCAAAATGGAGGCAGGCGTAAGGTGATGAAGCTGGAGTCCGTAGAACTCCAGGAGCCCCCGGAGAAACGGATGTATGGGAAATCCGAGTCCCCTTATTATGTAGGGGACGAAGCACACCCGCTCTCCTTTGGAGGGATTGGGGACGCTCTCCGCCTGCTTCCCACCCTTGTAGGTGGCCAGTCCGGCTCGAACCGGAACCATGGAGGCTGGGGGAAGATATCCTTCTGCTTGGAGCACCACTAACTCGCGATGCGGGACTGAGCATCTCCTCCAATCTCCTGGCTGGGGACTGGGAGCACGAGAGGAGGGGTCGCATCGGCTATCCATGCTGGAATGAATTTTTTGTCAGATGCGCCTCGATGAGTACTTGCGGAAGGAGGATGGTGTGGTTTGGATCTGGATCCTCGCCTCTCTTATAGGCGGTTTATTTGCGCAGCTAGGGGGTAAACTGTAAAAATACCCTGGCTTTTCGCATTCGTGCAACACGTGGAAGAAGGCCATTATTGGACGTGGAAGCCAAGGAGCGCAACATTTATGAAGCAACCGAACACTGTCTGGCGAACACATGGACGTGAAGGAGAACCCGCCTTGCAAACGCCGAAGACAACATACGTGCCGGACTCCTCGTCATTGAAGCCTGGTTCGGGGGCTACTGAGGGAGTCCCAGACTAGGGGGTGTCCGGATAGCCGGACTATCATCATCGGCCGGACTCCAAGATTATGAAGATATAAGATTGAAGACTTCGTCCCGTGTCCGGATGGGACTTTCCTTGTCGTGGAAGGCAAGCTTGGCGATACTGATATGTAGATCTCCTACTATTGTAACCGACTCTATGTAACCCTAGCCCTCTCCGGTGTCTATATAAACCGGATGGCTTTAGTCCGTAGGACGAACAACAATCATACCATAGGCTAGCTTCTAGGGTTTAGCCTCCTTGATCTCATGGTAGATCTACTCTTGTAACCCACATCATCAATATTAATCAAGCAGGACGTAGGGTTTTACCTCCATCAAGAGGGCCCGAACTTGGGTAAAAACATCGTGTCCCTCGTCTCCTGTTACCATCCGCCTAGACGCACAGATCGGACCCTACCCGAGATCCGCCGGTTTTGACACCGACAACGCCGATTAGGCCGCAGCTTCATCCGAGGAAACGGTGATGATGATGCTCTTCCGGTGGTGCAGGTGAAGACGGCGGTGTGGGAATGGAGGTGGCGCAAAAGACGAGGGGAACATCGGGGCAGCTCCTTGGAGGTGGAGGACGGGGTGGCTGAACCGGCGGGATGATGAGATCGTCGACGGATCCTCATCCGGTACGGTGGATGAGGGACATCGAGGTGTTGCTGTGGACGATGTCGTCGGGGAAGAGGCTCCGGCTGGGTGGCAGACGGAGTAGGGTGTGGGGTTTTGTTGCGGGTTTTCGCGGCCTCAGTGTACGAATGGGTGGGCGGATGGGATGGCAGTGGGGAACCATGGCTTAGAGACGCACTTGTCCGAAATGTGGGGTAAGTTACGAAAGTACCCCCCACCGATTTGAGGCGGTTCTTTCGGTTCAGGGGTACCACGGGCATTTCGCGTGTCGGGATGTCACAGGAGGTGGGAGTTTTCGCGCGCCTTGTAATTTCGGAATAGCAAGGCGCGGGTTGAGATGGAGGGAGTTGTCGGAGCACAATGAGACAAAGATATATCTTAAATATTTTGGGCTAACAAGCTGTGGGTTGAAGAGACGGGAGTTTTGCAGCATGATAGACAGAGACGCTAGCTTCAATTTTTAGCATAACAAGGCGCGGCTTGAAATTTCGGAAGAACACGCTTAACGTGTACCCAAAAAAGACAATTTGCACCTCAACACACACAACACACACACAAACACCATTTAGACTAGAGTAAGGTACACGTGCATTGCACGCATGAGATTTGGCAACCGAATTATGAATAAATACCACATTATAGCATGCAAGCTTTGAGTCATATATGCATGATGTAGATGTTCGTTTAATTCTTATAATTCATTTCATTCAAAATCATCTAGTTTTTATAAGAAAGCTAATCTATTTTAGGATTCATGGAATTGTGCGTTGTAAGACATAAAGTAAAAACAAATAATGGCAAATCATGTAGAAAAACATTTGGGCAATTCTGACACGGAAGATTCTAGAACAAATAAGAAGTGCTTGTGTTTTGATGTTTGTGCATTATGCTTAAGTTCAACCATGGAGTCTTCTAGATTATACATGTGGCAAAATCTGCTGGAATCTAGATGATATCCAACGGCCAATAGTGCTCAAATTTGCCATCTTTGGACCATCGGATTCGCCTCATCCAACGACCATCTTTTAAATTTAAAGTTACCCGCACACAATATAAAAAATATAATATAATATAATATATATATATAGGGGTATATATATAGATATGTGATGCGAAGGCCGCCCATCATCTCCAATTAGAATAGTGTGTCCATGCACAGATGCGACATGGGCAAATGATGTCTGCCATCGGTATCTCAAATTCAAATCAGTCTGACCTTGTTCAATGTGTATACATTACAACATGCTCGTTTCCAAACCACACCGTGCAGATCTCCGTTATATTCATGCATGCATGGGTTTCAAACATCAGAATCTCTTATTCAAATATTTGAATTCAACTTTACATTGATTATGACCTCACCTATTCTTTTACACCCACACAGTAGTCTTCTCTTTATAATTGTACCACTAACTTTCTCTCGTGCATGCATGCACACACACTACCAGTCGGCATTATCTATCGCACGCATGCAATCTTTTTCTTTAGGTCGGTCTCCCATGAAGGCACACACCCACACACATCCCCCTCTCCATCATACCGGCATTCTTTATCTCTCACGCGTGCATGCGCAATGATCGATGTTCCTCTATGTATGTGTGTATATAGCTAGGTTTTTCATAGTTTTCAACACAAACCAATCAATCGATATATCCAGTGAGGTCTCACCCTCTTTCCCACGTCCACATCGATCAATCTATACCTCTCTATATAGGATTAACATAAATAGCTAATACACCCACATTAATTATATATCCAACGTCCCCCTCTCATCATCCATGCCTTCCGCTTCATCTCTCAGACGCGTGCACAATGGCGAAGACAGAGGGCAGTAAGGGCCCTGCCCCCCCTAACATCACTATATATTGAGGCTAATATGAATGTGATCATTAGACAATTGCTGCTAAAAAAGGTTTAATTTCATGAATTGACCCTCCTCGTAAAGGATTAGCAATGCTTGCACCCTTGCTCATTTATTTTTCATGGCTCCGCCACTGCGTGCAACAGCGCACGTGTTTGCCCCCTCTCTCTAAATATCGATCTCGCACTTGTGCATTCCTTCATAGTCTCCCTCCACTCGGCCCCTCGCACCATCTTCTAGCCCCCACCGGATTTTGCCACATGTACAATCTAGCAGACTCCATGGTTGAACTTTAGCATAATGCACAAACCTCAAAACAACAGTGGTTCTCTTTTGTTCTAGAATCTTCCGTATCATAACTGCCCAAACTTTTTTTCTAGTTGAATTGACATTATTTGTTTTTACTTTATGCTTTACAACGCACAATTCCATGAATCATAAAATAGATTAAGGGCTTCTTTGATTCAAAGGATTCTCAAAGGAATTTTGGAGGATTCTAATCATTAGGAATTTTTCCTATCTTGGTTGTTTGATTCGTAGGATTGTAAACCATTTGAATTTTTCCATATGATTCATTTGCACTAGATTTCATAGGAAACATCCCATCCACTCAAACCTCTTTGAAAGAATTCTGCGTTTTGTCTATGCACAATCAAACACTTGTACAATCCTATAGGGTTCAAGACGACATTCCACTATAATCCCATGTTTTTCCTATTCACGCATTCTTAGCTTTTTTATAAAAACTAATTGATTTTGAATGAGATGAACTATAAGAATTAAACGAAGGGCTACATCACGCATATATGACTTAGAGCTTACATGCTATAGTGTGGTATTTATTCATAATTTGGTTGCAAAATCTGATGCGTGCAATGCACGTGTACCTTACTAGTACTTCAAGTATGTGCAAAACATGTAAATTAGAATTCCAATGGCACGCTACACAGTGTCTCTCTTACAGTAAGCCACGTGGCACATGTGGAGGCGTTGTCGCGACCTCCTTGCATGGATTGATCAAAGTGATGTGCTGCTGGTTCCAGAAGAATGTACTCGTCCTCCCTGAGCCATACTGGCGGTACATGCACGAAGCGAAGATGTGCACGCACGCCACGCACGCACTCATTCCCTCGCACGCACACGCGGGTACACGGGCGGACGCAATTTTGTACCAAGATCCACCCCATGTGATAATTTGACGCGTGTAAAGTCGTTCACTTCATTGATGGTAAATTAATACAGCGCATGCAAATTGAGTGGACGTGAGTGCGGAAGAAAGACATTATTACTCCACTACGCGCATGCGAGTAGTTAAATCGTGGGTTGCTAGTAGTACTTCCATTGGTCTCCTTCGTATTTTGTGCCAATTTTTGACAGTAACATAATATTAACGCATTTGAGCAGTGTAGTACTTGAAATTTATGTTCCGCTAAACTCATCGGGAGCCGTTTCGGGCCTCGAAACCAAAACCAGCAATTAATCTTTACCTTGTTCCCATCACATTTGAAAGCCTGCTCACACCTACTAGTACGTACCAAACCTGAACGTGTTCCCACTATGCAGGTATTAGTACTACTAGTGCTAGTACTTAGGTTATAAAAAGGGGAAGTACCTAACCGAAAATTACTCTACCTTTCCTCCTCATAAGTGCTTCTTCTTCGTCCGTCATTGCCAGGGCCGGTAAGCAGAGCTCTAGGTCGAGAACTACTCGTAACAAGGGAGCGACAACCAAGGCTGCGGAAAAAAAGAGAGGGCTCGCCGCCACGCAGAGACCTCGAAAGATCTCTCACGGGCAGGCGATGGCTCCCAGGAGCGCCCTAGCCGCGGAGGCGAACATGCCGAGCCAGCGGAGCTGCAGTCGTTATCCCTCGACGGCATGCCCGATCAGCTCAATAAGCACCTCAATAAGCAGAAGAAGTTCATCCAAGGCTTGAAGGAGTTGCTGAAGGAGAGCCTCAATGACATGCCCGCTGAGCTCAATTAGCAGGGGGAGTTGACCGCCGGCTTGATGATGCTGCTAAAGAAGAGCATTGCCTCAGAGAAGAAGGCGACCGGCAAAATCCTGCGACTTCAGGAGGACAAGGCGAAGCTCTGCCACGAGATCGACCTGTTGAAGGAGAAGAACGCCGGCTAGAAGAAGCTGCATGAGAATAGTAGTTCCTCGATGAAGATGCTGCATGCCCTCGTCATGGAACAGAAGGAGGAGTTGGCGAAGCTCCGCATCGAGCACCCGGCTGCTGTCAAGGTACGTAATGCGGCTGTGGAACAAATGATGAAGGCTCACATCGAGAAATCCCGCGTCATGGACAGAATGAAGAAGATGGCGGAGGAGACGCGCAAGGAGATGGAGGTCGTGGAGGCGATGAAGAAGCAGTTACGACTCCGCGGTGAATTAGATCATTTGGGGTGATAATCTTCCTTCTTCTTTTGCTGTTGTGTTTCATCTTTTGCTTCGGGTGTTTCGCCGCACGTGTCATGTTCTCTGTGAGGCATGAATAGAACAATGGTTTTTGTTTTTTGAGGGAATGAATAGAAGAATGCTAACAATGAGATGACTAGCAAATTAGATCATTTTTTATCGCCATATGGCACCGGGCTGCCGTGTTTCGTGCTCCTCCGTCGCAGTACTACTCCAGTGGAAAACTTGAGTATACCGCACGGTTCTTTGCTCCTCCTCGATCAGGTCATCGGCGCATTTATACGAGCAGTCAAATCACAAGGCCCCGCCTTCCAGCAGTAATGAGCCGTCAAATCACAAAGGCCATCACCTCTCGTGAAACCGACCAAGCTAGACTGCCCCGCCCTCTAGCCTTTTAAAAAATGTATACTTTTGTACAGCAGTAGTATCGATGGATTGCGCCATGGAGCAAAACTTGAAATAAAAAAAGGTGGTACATATAGAGAGCGCTCGTCGCCAAATTATGCATCTAGTACTATTAAAAAGGCTAGTCACAATGATGGTGTCCAGCACAACCCACCCCTCAAATAAAAGTAAGCACCCTGGAATTCTTTGACAAAACGAAGCACCCAGAAATTCTTTGACAACTAAACTGCTGGCTATATGATGTTGGCCATATATATTGTACGTATATAATGTGAAGAAACGAGTGGTAGTACTATACCAACTAAAAGATGAAATGTAAGAAATACAAGTATGTGCTTAATGAAGAGTTAATGTAACAAGAAGAAACATAACATAGTTCTGCTGGGGGCTCAGCACAACACACCCCTCAAATTAAATTAAGCACACCTGAAATTAAACTTTGCAAATATTCCGGTAGACACTGCATTAGAACCACCATGAGCAATGACACTGCCACCTTACTCGGAGTCCTCGTCCACGTCCTCGACTTCGTCCTTGTCCCTCTTCCTCTTGGCCGATACTTCTTTGCTTGAACCGCCAACTTGGCTGTTGCTCTTCATCCAACCCTTGTAGATATTGAAACAAAGGTAGCCATCCATTGTAGCGTACTGGATGTGGTATATATCTATTACATTCCGCTGCCATGCATGACGATGAAACGTGTATGGAGGTTTCTCCAGTTTACCGTATGAAGGATGAACCATGGCTCCTGCCAGGGTCAGCATTGAAGTCTGACGAGAGGACACTAGCCGATTCTTTTGGAGGTCGAAGGTGTTGCCTACAACGAGGCCTATCCGACGCAGGACTTCTTTGTTGTTACCAAAGTCTACAGTAACAAATTTGACTAGGTTGCTCTCGAGGAAGTCCTTAAAATCCTGGCACTCAATGTCGGCATGGCATATGTGGTAGACCAAGCATAAGTCATGCACGCATACCTGGATCATGACGGGCTTCTTCCTCTCTTCGTCCTTTAGATCCTTCTCTCGTCCCACGACTGTGGTGTACTCAACATCTAGCCCAGCGACCCACTCATCATCTGAGTCTTCGAACATGCGTCTGAAGCGAGAAAGGCATCCTTTCACCGGCGCGGAAGAACGGGTGTAGATGACGTCGAACTCATTGCCGGTGATGGTTCTAACCTTGTACTCACCGCCGATCGGGGAGATTTGGGACGCCATGGATTTGGGAGGAGGGTTAGGATTAGTGGAACTGCCGTAATGTACTAATGTGAATGGACAGGACGACTAGGAGCGAACCGTCGTAGTATTAAAGGACGTGCGGGGACGAGTAGGAGCGAACTGCTAGCATGCGAATGACAGGGTAGTGGCTTTCCATTCTCCCATGATACGGGCTTCCGAGAGCCCTTGGATCGGAGATCGAACGGTTGCATGGCGTGATTCTAGACCTATGGGTGAATATCCTATCCTGGAGGGTTATTCTGCAAATTTTCAGCAACTTAGCATGCGACCGTTTGATCTTAGATCCAAGGGCTGCCAGAAGCCCATATCATGGTCGCGCCTACCATGACCGTTGCGTCGCTCGCGTGGTCGCGCCCTTGGAGATTTAACACGGTGCGTTAGGCTATCTGATGTTGGCATGTCATACATAGTCATCACTTAGTCACTCATACTACAACAAGGTTGGCTATAAGTGTATTTTTTTACTCCTCTCTATCTCTTTCTTCGTACTCCCTCCGTCCCATAATATAAGAACGTTTTTGACACTAGCTAGTGTAGTGTCAAAAACGTTTTATATAATGGGACACAAGGAGTACTAGTATTTATTGCATTTGCCAAGGAGTGACCTCTTCCAATAAAATGGTGTTGCTAAGTTTGCTTAATTTAATTAGCTATAGACTCAAAATTGTCTTTTCACCTAGGTACACGTGCTTAGCACCGTTTCTTCCTTGGGTCACCAAACTAGTCTCTCTCTTCTTGATTAACTTGCCACATCAGACTTTATGCCTATGTGGCAAGCTTAAGCACCTGTAGGAGCAAGTAAGTACAATAGTGTGCTTTACATGGCATTTTTGCATATGTGGAGGAAAGAGAGGCAAGGAAAAAGTGGAGAAGTGGGCTCTCATGCAAGAGCCAGCCTCTACTACATGGTGGAGCATTGGGAGAGGCACCTGTATGGAGGTGGTCAGGAATCGGGAGACTCACGCCGGTCGTAGCGCCGCAGTTAAAATGATAATGGCAAGTCAAGTCACGGGGCCCCACCTGTCCAGCAGTAACTCGCTGTCAAATCACACAGCCCTACGTTTGCAGCAGCCTACTCCCTCGTCTTCTCGCGTCTTTGTCGAACCGACTAGGCGGAACTGTCCCGCTGCCTACCGAGCAGGAAAAGCCCCGCCCTCGACTTTTAAATAGTATACAAATACTAATTTTGTATCCATGGATTGCGCCTGCGCCATGGAGCAAAGCGTCTAGAAAATGGCGGTACAAATGTACGGAGTATACAACACGCCCTCGCGTTCGCGTCGCACCCCAGACGGTCGGTCGGTCTGGCACGCTGCTCTCCGAATGGAACGCGCGTCATATTGCGTTCGCACACACATGTGGGACGACAATTGAGAACCGACCATAGGCACACTCCCTGGCCCCGCAAGTCGGGTGACTTAATAGAAGGAGACGAGCGATAGTACTAGAGAAGTGTTGTACTACGTTGGTGCCTGGACGATCCCTGCAAGACACGGAAGATCAGTTCGTCCATGCATGTGACCAGACTCCAGCAGACACGCCTGGATTGGCTATCGTCTACATATCGTGCAGGCTGTGTTGTACATGGCTGTAGTTGTGGTGAGAAATCTAAAAAAAGGTTTCTTGTCATCTCGCAAAATTATGTGTCATGTGCTTCGGTTCACTGCAAGGGTTAAACAGCGACAACTAAGTTGGGCTAGTCATTGGGGGCACATGCACGAACAGTGACTACTCGGCTGCCATCTAGGTCAAGCCAGCTATGTTAATTAGGACATCTATCGACGGACCCGTTTTCTACGAGTTTATCTTTAATTTGAGCTTTGTTCCTCGTCTAGTTTGTCCGTCGGGATTCATGTTGTCTCCTTTGGGCAGTGAGGTTATGATTTCTTGTCATGTGGCATTTTTTCGTGTTATATGTTATAATCCGGCGCTTCAGATCAAAATGACGACAACTGCGCCTCCGGGCCACGTGCATGAAGACTTTTCGACAGTCATTGACGAGGTCAAGCCGGCTCCGGTAGACAAAAGAAAACTAAGTACTACTCCACTATATAGGCAGGAGCCTCCGCACTTGCTTGCTAGTGTTGCTCTCTTCACACTGTCTCGGCCTCTCCAGATCTAAACACGACAGCGGTGGCCACACACACTCTCTCTCTCTGCTCACCGCTGGTCACAGATCCAGGCGGATCCTCTCTGCCGGGGAAGGTGAGAAGGTGCAATGTTCAGGCGGTCGTCCTCGGCGACGGCTCTTACCCACAGCTGGGCGCATCCCGATTAGCCTGCCTTGACGTTCTCTCCCAAGCATTGGTGGCGAGGGAGGGCCTCCGACCCCTTCTTCCTCGCTGCCGTAGTGTGGGCAGATCCGGCCTCCTGCCGCCCACCTAGCGACATCCCGGCGACCATCAGGTATAACTTCCTTCGAAACCGGCCTTGCTCTACTTCCCGAGCTCCTGACGTCGCTGCATTTGTAACTTTTACTATTTCTCAGGCCCCCCTCGTAGATAGAATTGATCGGCTGTTCGAAAACCACCTATTTTTTTACGTTTAAGAGGTAAAACTAGTTCATGCACCCGAATCTAGTACTACTTGGTTCAAACAAGGAAGAAAGGTGGTGGGGGTGGGGGAGGATTTGTTACGTGAATCTAGGACTTGGTCGAAAGAGGAAATAATGGGGGCGAAAAGTAGCAGAGACTGGCTATCCAACTGGTCTCTAGGTTTAATAAGGAAATAAAGGGAAACGTAGTACAAACTCAATATAAACCCGATCTATTGGTTGAAAAAGGAAAGAAAGTGGGGACCGGGGAACAAGTCAACAGAGTAAGTCCAGCACTAGATTTGCTAGCCTCACACAGTATAAGGTGGCTATACCGAACAAAAATGGGACCAACCCAGATATCCTGTTCTGATGTTTGTTGCCCCGAGCCACTCTTATGTAATGCCACTGGTAAAATGTAGCAGTCGCACTGTTAAAAGTAAGGACACGTTAAACCAATGTTGTTTTCAATGTAATGCCTCTAGTAATATGAATCAATGGCACTTATTTACATGTCCTGTTAAAATTTCCCATTAAGATAAGTTGGTTCTTTTTGTTAGAAATGCAACTGTCCTGGTCTGCCTACTCTCCCGTGCCCAAAGTAATGTCATATTTAACGGTTGTCATAGTTAATCCTAATGCCCACACTAATATCTAGCAATGCCACTGCTTTAGAAATTGCTACTGTCCTTGTAGGATTGCCATTCAGATAAGGAACATGCTTCTTTTCATTTGATGCATGTTTCATCACTTGTTCGTCACCCTCCTTTCCACCTTTTTTGTGCAAACAGAGATATAAATTTCACGCTCGATCTTAGTTGAACTGCACAAATGATATCCAAATTATAGTTGAGCATTCCAAGAGCTTCAGAACCAACCTTGATGTTGCTCAATTTTATTGCAACTAGAAGAAGAAGCTCTGTGGGTTTCGTTTTCTGATGGAAATGGAACCGGGGCTGGAGCCTTTTTCTTAATTTTTTTTTGAATAAGAAGCTGCTAGCTCACGGGACATTGCTTCATTTTAGGTGAACTACACCAAAAGGTCCCATGAATTGAATCATCCATGTTGGTGACTGAAAGAGCTAGCTTCAGCATCCCAATCTAAGAACCCCCGGCCTCCATCCTTGCGACGCACGGTACACCTCGTTTGCCACCTGCTCGACCCTAGTGCCACTAATAAAATGAAGTAATAATACAGTTAAAGTAAAGCGAGTGTCATCTCTATCATTTCATTTCCAATGTAGATAAAGAAAGTGCTTCTCTTTGTAAAAGTATGTTTCATCAACTAGTCCCATTGTTAATGTTTAAGCGTTTCTGCAAACTGGGGTGCTTAATTTTAGTTGATATGTACAAAAATAGAGATTTGAATGTCTCAAGGCGCCTCCTTGTACTACTGTTGTACACTGATGTTCATCACTGGCATAAGGTGTATCTGGGAGACTTGGGACGATGTCCAGTATGAGGCGTACTGTATGAGGCATCGCAGGGCCCATCTCGCCCTCGCAGCATGGCATACTATGATACTATCGCAATATTTTCTTCTATTTTTGTGTGTGTTTCATCAACTAGTGCCACTATAATGTAATCACGCTTTTTCATTATCTGTGCAAACAGGGTTATTCAGCTGCATTTTGGTGGAACTGCATAAATATACGTATGGAACCGGCATATATGCAGAGTGCGAGGTGTGCCAAGTAAAAATTACCGACACCAACCATGCTGCATGCATGCATTGGCATCCACCACCACCAGTGGGATGTGTGGCGCTCTGTGTGGATGGATCTTTCTCGGCAGCAAATCCTCTAACCAAATACTAGTAGCTTATATTGGCAGTTTTCTAGGGAGTACTCTTTTCTGAAAGAAGCACCAATCTATTTTTCTTTATTTGTACACTGTGTCACAACTTTGACCCAAAGGTCCATAGCTATTTTAGGGTGATTGGCGTAGTACTCGGAGACTAATTGTAAGCATGATTTTCATTAGCTGTCACACTGATTGTAAGCATGAGCAGGTGGAAGATTAGGTTAGTGCGAAGCTTACCTTAAATCCTACCGCCGCCGTTGAAACGAGGCGAGCATCGAGGGAACCGTGGAGAACGGCGGGGAAGTGACGTCGCGCCAGCCGACCTCCTCTTGCGGTGGGAGAACGAATACTCCTGTGGCTCCGGCTGGCTCTGCACCCTCACGAACGGCACACCATACTCGATCGATTCGTTATCCTCTGGGTGCTCGACCTTCGACCTGTACGCCCACCACCTCCGCCTGACTGTCGCCTCAGGCGAATCTGTCTGCTCCATCACCCATAGGAGATACTCGATGAACTCAGAGGACTGCGGCGTGACTGCCGCCGAGGAGTAGATGTACATCGCCGCCCTCATCGCCGCCGTCTCGCTCTTTCGCATACATTGCCACATGGCCCGCACCGTCCTCGAAATCTCCCACTCATTGTCAAACCAACTAAGGATCTCCTTCAACCTGGCTAACTTTGCCTGGTCGCCGCCGGCGATCTGCCTGATTTGCTGCTGCATCCTCTCCATAGATGTCGTTCTAAGTGGTCCGATGCTAGCTTTGGAAGATGGGAGGAGAGACGGTGGTCTTGCAATAGAGAAGAGGGAGAGGAGAGGAGGTGGTTTTGGAATGGAGATGATGGATAGGAGAGGAGGTGGTTTTGCAATGGAGAGAAGATCAGAAGAGGGAGAGGCGGGACTGTGGTTTTGGAATG